>NC_135220.1:7449292-7659292 GCF_052324685.1 Brachyhypopomus gauderio | reverse complement strand
ATGCTTCAACTCAATTTTGTTTCTGTACTGCTTTGTGCAAACACGACCATAGCTGAAGGGAATTAGCAGATCTTTTGTCATTTCAATCATTATAAATTTCAGTTTCCCTTTCACCCACTGAGCAGGGGACTTAGCAGATCTTTTGTATTTTCAATCTTTCTGGATTTCAGTTTCCCTTTCACCCAATCTTTGATATCCAGTGACATTTGAAAAATCCACACGTTGTTCCGCGTCCATTCTTTTGGCCAAATATGTAGAAGTCTGGAGGTCCTGGAGAAGATTCAGCAAGAGATCTTTGATAAGATAGGCCAGTGTAACACATCTCTCGACATTACCCCTTGTCATCACGCCATCTGTTGTCAGCAAATCAACCTCATGGCTCAAGGGAATTAGCAGATCTTTTGTACAAGCATATGAACATATCAACTTGGCAAACATGCTTTTAAGTTTTGAAATTTCCAGGTCTACTTCTAAACATCTTGTCGAGCACCATTTTCATTCACTTTCTTGAAAGGCACTTACATTTTTTACAACACAAGCTTGAATTTGTAGGTTATTTTGAGTGTCTATTGGGATTTGCTAGAGTGAAGCATGAAGTGCCTTGAAGAGTTTCATTAAATTAAAACATTGAAAGAAATGCTATAGAGTGAATTCACCCTGTCTTTAGAGGCTTTCTATCAATTTTTGACTCACACCCCTCTGACATTGAAAGGTGTGCTATTTTTGGACTAAAGGAATGCTTTTTTAGGACTAAAGGTGACTTAGCAGAGGATGGTTTCGATCCATCGACCTCTGGGTTATGGGCCCAGCACGCTTCCGCTGCGCCACTCTGCTTTCCCAGCACCCCAGATGGGACTCGAACCCACAATCCCTGGCTTAGGAGGCCAGTGCCTTATCCATTAGGCCACTGGGGCTCTTGCTAAAGCTTGCGGATGTCCAGTACCCACGATGAACGCAACCTATACTTCTGGAATATATCAGAGGGCTCTGTTCTCAGTACAGTCTGTTCTAGTCAGACACCTGAGAGACAGAAAAATGAAAAGTCAGTACAATGCTTCAACTCAATTTTGTTTCTGTACTGCTTTGTGCAAACACGACCATAGCTGAAGGGAATTAGCAGATCTTTTGTCATTTCAATCATTATAAATTTCAGTTTCCCTTTCACCCACTGAGCAGGGGACTTAGCAGATCTTTTGTATTTTCAATCTTTCTGGATTTCAGTTTCCCTTTCACCCAATCTTTGATATCCAGTGACATTTGAAAAATCCACACGTTGTTCCGCGTCCATTCTTTTGGCCAAATATGTAGAAGTCTGGAGGTCCTGGAGAAGATTCAGCAAGAGATCTTTGATAAGATAGGCCAGTGTAACACATCTCTCGACATTACCCCTTGTCATCACGCCATCTGTTGTCAGCAAATCAACCTCATGGCTCAAGGGAATTAGCAGATCTTTTGTACAAGCATATGAACATATCAACTTGGCAAACATGCTTTTAAGTTTTGAAATTTCCAGGTCTACTTCTAAACATCTTGTCGAGCACCATTTTCATTCACTTTCTTGAAAGGCACTTACATTTTTTACAACACAAGCTTGAATTTGTAGGTTATTTTGAGTGTCTATTGGGATTTGCTAGAGTGAAGCATGAAGTGCCTTGAAGAGTTTCATTAAATTAAAACATTGAAAGAAATGCTATAGAGTGAATTCACCCTGTCTTTAGAGGCTTTCTATCAATTTTTGACTCACACCCCTCTGACATTGAAAGGTGTGCTATTTTTGGACTAAAGGAATGCTTTTTTAGGACTAAAGGTGACTTAGCAGAGGATGGTTTCGATCCATCGACCTCTGGGTTATGGGCCCAGCACGCTT
Source organism: Brachyhypopomus gauderio (assembly GCF_052324685.1). Lineage (NCBI taxonomy): Eukaryota > Metazoa > Chordata > Actinopteri > Gymnotiformes > Hypopomidae > Brachyhypopomus > Brachyhypopomus gauderio. Next base: position 7,657,425 of record NC_135220.1, on the reverse strand, counting down.
CCGCTGCGCCACTCTGCTTTCCCAGCACCCCAGATGGGACTCGAACCCACAATCCCTGGCTTAGGAGGCCAGTGCCTTATCCATTAGGCCACTGGGGCTCTTGCTAAAGCTTGCGGATGTCCAGTACCCACGATGAACGCAACCTATACTTCTGGAATATATCAGAGGGCTCTGTTCTCAGTACAGTCTGTTCTAGTCAGACACCTGAGAGACAGAAAAATGAAAAGTCAGTACAATGCTTCAACTCAATTTTGTTTCTGTACTGCTTTGTGCAAACACGACCATAGCTGAAGGGAATTAGCAGATCTTTTGTCATTTCAATCATTATAAATTTCAGTTTCCCTTTCACCCACTGAGCAGGGGACTTAGCAGATCTTTTGTATTTTCAATCTTTCTGGATTTCAGTTTCCCTTTCACCCAATCTTTGATATCCAGTGACATTTGAAAAATCCACACGTTGTTCCGCGTCCATTCTTTTGGCCAAATATGTAGAAGTCTGGAGGTCCTGGAGAAGATTCAGCAAGAGATCTTTGATAAGATAGGCCAGTGTAACACATCTCTCGACATTACCCCTTGTCATCACGCCATCTGTTGTCAGCAAATCAACCTCATGGCTCAAGGGAATTAGCAGATCTTTTGTACAAGCATATGAACATATCAACTTGGCAAACATGCTTTTAAGTTTTGAAATTTCCAGGTCTACTTCTAAACATCTTGTCGAGCACCATTTTCATTCACTTTCTTGAAAGGCACTTACATTTTTTACAACACAAGCTTGAATTTGTAGGTTATTTTGAGTGTCTATTGGGATTTGCTAGAGTGAAGCATGAAGTGCCTTGAAGAGTTTCATTAAATTAAAACATTGAAAGAAATGCTATAGAGTGAATTCACCCTGTCTTTAGAGGCTTTCTATCAATTTTTGACTCACACCCCTCTGACATTGAAAGGTGTGCTATTTTTGGACTAAAGGAATGCTTTTTTAGGACTAAAGGTGACTTAGCAGAGGATGGTTTCGATCCATCGACCTCTGGGTTATGGGCCCAGCACGCTTCCGCTGCGCCACTCTGCTTTCCCAGCACCCCAGATGGGACTCGAACCCACAATCCCTGGCTTAGGAGGCCAGTGCCTTATCCATTAGGCCACTGGGGCTCTTGCTAAAGCTTGCGGATGTCCAGTACCCACGATGAACGCAACCTATACTTCTGGAATATATCAGAGGGCTCTGTTCTCAGTACAGTCTGTTCTAGTCAGACACCTGAGAGACAGAAAAATGAAAAGTCAGTACAATGCTTCAACTCAATTTTGTTTCTGTACTGCTTTGTGCAAACACGACCATAGCTGAAGGGAATTAGCAGATCTTTTGTCATTTCAATCATTATGAATTTCAGTTTCCCTTTCACCCACTGAGCAGGGGACTTAGCAGATCTTTTGTATTTTCAATCTTTCTGGATTTCAGTTTCCCTTTCACCCAATCTTTGATATCCAGTGACATTTGAAAAATCCACACGTTGTTCCGCGTCCATTCTTTTGGCCAAATATGTAGAAGTCTGGAGGTCCTGGAGAAGATTCAGCAAGAGATCTTTGATAAGATAGGCCAGTGTAACACATCTCTCGACATTACCCCTTGTCATCACGCCATCTGTTGTCAGCAAATCAACCTCATGGCTCAAGGGAATTAGCAGATCTTTTGTACAAGCATATGAACATATCAACTTGGCAAACATGCTTTTAAGTTTTGAAATTTCCAGGTCTACTTCTAAACATCTTGTCGAGCACCATTTTCATTCACTTTCTTGAAAGGCACTTACATTTTTTACAACACAAGCTTGAATTTGTAGGTTATTTTGAGTGTCTATTGGGATTTGCTAGAGTGAAGCATGAAGTGCCTTGAAGAGTTTCATTAAATTAAAACATTGAAAGAAATGCTATAGAGTGAATTCACCCTGTCTTTAGAGGCTTTCTATCAATTTTTGACTCACACCCCTCTGACATTGAAAGGTGTGCTATTTTTGGACTAAAGGAATGCTTTTTTAGGACTAAAGGTGACTTAGCAGAGGATGGTTTCGATCCATCGACCTCTGGGTTATGGGCCCAGCACGCTTCCGCTGCGCCACTCTGCTTTCCCAGCACCCCAGATGGGACTCGAACCCACAATCCCTGGCTTAGGAGGCCAGTGCCTTATCCATTAGGCCACTGGGGCTCTTGCTAAAGCTTGCGGATGTCCAGTACCCACGATGAACGCAACCTATACTTCTGGAATATATCAGAGGGCTCTGTTCTCAGTACAGTCTGTTCTAGTCAGACACCTGAGAGACAGAAAAATGAAAAGTCAGTACAATGCTTCAACTCAATTTTGTTTCTGTACTGCTTTGTGCAAACACGACCATAGCTGAAGGGAATTAGCAGATCTTTTGTCATTTCAATCATTATAAATTTCAGTTTCCCTTTCACCCACTGAGCAGGGGACTTAGCAGATCTTTTGTATTTTCAATCTTTCTGGATTTCAGTTTCCCTTTCACCCAATCTTTGATATCCAGTGACATTTGAAAAATCCACACGTTGTTCCGCGTCCATTCTTTTGGCCAAATATGTAGGAGAAGTCTGGAGGTCCTGGAGAAGATTCAGCAAGAGATCTTTGATAAGATAGGCCAGTGTAACACATCTCTCGACATTACCCCTTGTCATCACGCCATCTGTTGTCAGCAAATCAACCTCATGGCTCAAGGGAATTAGCAGATCTTTTGTACAAGCATATGAACATATCAACTTGGCAAACATGCTTTTAAGTTTTGAAATTTCCAGGTCTACTTCTAAACATCTTGTCGAGCACCATTTTCATTCACTTTCTTGAAAGGCACTTACATTTTTTACAACACAAGCTTGAATTTGTAGGTTATTTTGAGTGTCTATTGGGATTTGCTAGAGTGAAGCATGAAGTGCCTTGAAGAGTTTCATTAAATTAAAACATTGAAAGAAATGCTATAGAGTGAATTCACCCTGTCTTTAGAGGCTTTCTATCAATTTTTGACTCACACCCCTCTGACATTGAAAGGTGTGCTATTTTTGGACTAAAGGAATGCTTTTTTAGGACTAAAGGTGACTTAGCAGAGGATGGTTTCGATCCATCGACCTCTGGGTTATGGGCCCAGCACGCTTCCGCTGCGCCACTCTGCTTTCCCAGCACCCCAGATGGGACTCGAACCCACAATCCCTGGCTTAGGAGGCCAGTGCCTTATCCATTAGGCCACTGGGGCTCTTGCTAAAGCTTGCGGATGTCCAGTACCCACGATGAACGCAACCTATACTTCTGGAATATATCAGAGGGCTCTGTTCTCAGTACAGTCTGTTCTAGTCAGACACCTGAGAGACAGAAAAATGAAAAGTCAGTACAATGCTTCAACTCAATTTTGTTTCTGTACTGCTTTGTGCAAACACGACCATAGCTGAAGGGAATTAGCAGATCTTTTGTCATTTCAATCATTATGAATTTCAGTTTCCCTTTCACCCACTGAGCAGGGGACTTAGCAGATCTTTTGTATTTTCAATCTTTCTGGATTTCAGTTTCCCTTTCACCCAATCTTTGATATCCAGTGACATTTGAAAAATCCACACGTTGTTCCGCGTCCATTCTTTTGGCCAAATATGTAGAAGTCTGGAGGTCCTGGAGAAGATTCAGCAAGAGATCTTTGATAAGATAGGCCAGTGTAACACATCTCTCGACATTACCCCTTGTCATCACGCCATCTGTTGTCAGCAAATCAACCTCATGGCTCAAGGGAATTAGCAGATCTTTTGTACAAGCATATGAACATATCAACTTGGCAAACATGCTTTTAAGTTTTGAAATTTCCAGGTCTACTTCTAAACATCTTGTCGAGCACCATTTTCATTCACTTTCTTGAAAGGCACTTACATTTTTTACAACACAAGCTTGAATTTGTAGGTTATTTTGAGTGTCTATTGGGATTTGCTAGAGTGAAGCATGAAGTGCCTTGAAGAGTTTCATTAAATTAAAACATTGAAAGAAATGCTATAGAGTGAATTCACCCTGTCTTTAGAGGCTTTCTATCAATTTTTGACTCACACCCCTCTGACATTGAAAGGTGTGCTATTTTTGGACTAAAGGAATGCTTTTTTAGGACTAAAGGTGACTTAGCAGAGGATGGTTTCGATCCATCGACCTCTGGGTTATGGGCCCAGCACGCTTCCGCTGCGCCACTCTGCTTTCCCAGCACCCCAGATGGGACTCGAACCCACAATCCCTGGCTTAGGAGGCCAGTGCCTTATCCATTAGGCCACTGGGGCTCTTGCTAAAGCTTGCGGATGTCCAGTACCCACGATGAACGCAACCTATACTTCTGGAATATATCAGAGGGCTCTGTTCTCAGTACAGTCTGTTCTAGTCAGACACCTGAGAGACAGAAAAATGAAAAGTCAGTACAATGCTTCAACTCAATTTTGTTTCTGTACTGCTTTGTGCAAACACGACCATAGCTGAAGGGAATTAGCAGATCTTTTGTCATTTCAATCATTATGAATTTCAGTTTCCCTTTCACCCACTGAGCAGGGGACTTAGCAGATCTTTTGTATTTTCAATCTTTCTGGATTTCAGTTTCCCTTTCACCCAATCTTTGATATCCAGTGACATTTGAAAAATCCACACGTTGTTCCGCGTCCATTCTTTTGGCCAAATATGTAGAAGTCTGGAGGTCCTGGAGAAGATTCAGCAAGAGATCTTTGATAAGATAGGCCAGTGTAACACATCTCTCGACATTACCCCTTGTCATCACGCCATCTGTTGTCAGCAAATCAACCTCATGGCTCAAGGGAATTAGCAGATCTTTTGTACAAGCATATGAACATATCAACTTGGCAAACATGCTTTTAAGTTTTGAAATTTCCAGGTCTACTTCTAAACATCTTGTCGAGCACCATTTTCATTCACTTTCTTGAAAGGCACTTACATTTTTTACAACACAAGCTTGAATTTGTAGGTTATTTTGAGTGTCTATTGGGATTTGCTAGAGTGAAGCATGAAGTGCCTTGAAGAGTTTCATTAAATTAAAACATTGAAAGAAATGCTATAGAGTGAATTCACCCTGTCTTTAGAGGCTTTCTATCAATTTTTGACTCACACCCCTCTGACATTGAAAGGTGTGCTATTTTTGGACTAAAGGAATGCTTTTTTAGGACTAAAGGTGACTTAGCAGAGGATGGTTTCGATCCATCGACCTCTGGGTTATGGGCCCAGCACGCTTCCGCTGCGCCACTCTGCTTTCCCAGCACCCCAGATGGGACTCGAACCCACAATCCCTGGCTTAGGAGGCCAGTGCCTTATCCATTAGGCCACTGGGGCTCTTGCTAAAGCTTGCGGATGTCCAGTACCCACGATGAACGCAACCTATACTTCTGGAATATATCAGAGGGCTCTGTTCTCAGTACAGTCTGTTCTAGTCAGACACCTGAGAGACAGAAAAATGAAAAGTCAGTACAATGCTTCAACTCAATTTTGTTTCTGTACTGCTTTGTGCAAACACGACCATAGCTGAAGGGAATTAGCAGATCTTTTGTCATTTCAATCATTATAAATTTCAGTTTCCCTTTCACCCACTGAGCAGGGGACTTAGCAGATCTTTTGTATTTTCAATCTTTCTGGATTTCAGTTTCCCTTTCACCCAATCTTTGATATCCAGTGACATTTGAAAAATCCACACGTTGTTCCGCGTCCATTCTTTTGGCCAAATATGTAGAAGTCTGGAGGTCCTGGAGAAGATTCAGCAAGAGATCTTTGATAAGATAGGCCAGTGTAACACATCTCTCGACATTACCCCTTGTCATCACGCCATCTGTTGTCAGCAAATCAACCTCATGGCTCAAGGGAATTAGCAGATCTTTTGTACAAGCATATGAACATATCAACTTGGCAAACATGCTTTTAAGTTTTGAAATTTCCAGGTCTACTTCTAAACATCTTGTCGAGCACCATTTTCATTCACTTTCTTGAAAGGCACTTACATTTTTTACAACACAAGCTTGAATTTGTAGGTTATTTTGAGTGTCTATTGGGATTTGCTAGAGTGAAGCATGAAGTGCCTTGAAGAGTTTCATTAAATTAAAACATTGAAAGAAATGCTATAGAGTGAATTCACCCTGTCTTTAGAGGCTTTCTATCAATTTTTGACTCACACCCCTCTGACATTGAAAGGTGTGCTATTTTTGGACTAAAGGAATGCTTTTTTAGGACTAAAGGTGACTTAGCAGAGGATGGTTTCGATCCATCGACCTCTGGGTTATGGGCCCAGCACGCTTCCGCTGCGCCACTCTGCTTTCCCAGCACCCCAGATGGGACTCGAACCCACAATCCCTGGCTTAGGAGGCCAGTGCCTTATCCATTAGGCCACTGGGGCTCTTGCTAAAGCTTGCGGATGTCCAGTACCCACGATGAACGCAACCTATACTTCTGGAATATATCAGAGGGCTCTGTTCTCAGTACAGTCTGTTCTAGTCAGACACCTGAGAGACAGAAAAATGAAAAGTCAGTACAATGCTTCAACTCAATTTTGTTTCTGTACTGCTTTGTGCAAACACGACCATAGCTGAAGGGAATTAGCAGATCTTTTGTCATTTCAATCATTATGAATTTCAGTTTCCCTTTCACCCACTGAGCAGGGGACTTAGCAGATCTTTTGTATTTTCAATCTTTCTGGATTTCAGTTTCCCTTTCACCCAATCTTTGACATCCAGTGACATTTGAAAAATCCACACGTTGTTCCGCGTCCATTCTTTTGGCCAAATATGTAGAAGTCTGGAGGTCCTGGAGAAGATTCAGCAAGAGATCTTTGATAAGATAGGCCAGTGTAACACATCTCTCGACATTACCCCTTGTCATCACGCCATCTGTTGTCAGCAAATCAACCTCATGGCTCAAGGGAATTAGCAGATCTTTTGTACAAGCATATGAACATATCAACTTGGCAAACATGCTTTTAAGTTTTGAAATTTCCAGGTCTACTTCTAAACATCTTGTCGAGCACCATTTTCATTCACTTTCTTGAAAGGCACTTACATTTTTTACAACACAAGCTTGAATTTGTAGGTTATTTTGAGTGTCTATTGGGATTTGCTAGAGTGAAGCATGAAGTGCCTTGAAGAATTTCATTAAATTAAAACATTGAAAGAAATGCTATAGAGTGAATTCACCCTGTCTTTAGAGGCTTTCTATCAATTTTTGACTCACACCCCTCTGACATTGAAAGGTGTGCTATTTTTGGACTAAAGGAATGCTTTTTTAGGACTAAAGGTGACTTAGCAGAGGATGGTTTCGATCCATCGACCTCTGGGTTATGGGCCCAGCACGCTTCCGCTGCGCCACTCTGCTTTCCCAGCACCCCAGATGGGACTCGAACCAACAATCCCTGGCTTAGGAGGCCAGTGCCTTATCCATTAGGCCACTGGGGCTCTTGCTAAAGCTTGCGGATGTCCAGTACCCACGATGAACGCAACCTATACTTCTGGAATATATCAGAGGGCTCTGTTCTCAGTACAGTCTGTTCTAGTCAGACACCTGAGAGACAGAAAAATGAAAAGTCAGTACAATGCTTCAACTCAATTTTGTTTCTGTACTGCTTTGTGCAAACACGACCATAGCTGAAGGGAATTAGCAGATCTTTTGTCATTTCAATCATTATGAATTTCAGTTTCCCTTTCACCCACTGAGCAGGGGACTTAGCAGATCTTTTGTATTTTCAATCTTTCTGGATTTCAGTTTCCCTTTCACCCAATCTTTGATATCCAGTGACATTTGAAAAATCCACACGTTGTTCCGCGTCCATTCTTTTGGCCAAATATGTAGAAGTCTGGAGGTCCTGGAGAAGATTCAGCAAGAGATCTTTGATAAGATAGGCCAGTGTAACACATCTCTCGACATTACCCCTTGTCATCACGCCATCTGTTGTCAGCAAATCAACCTCATGGCTCAAGGGAATTAGCAGATCTTTTGTACAAGCATATGAACATATCAACTTGGCAAACATGCTTTTAAGTTTTGAAATTTCCAGGTCTACTTCTAAACATCTTGTCGAGCACCATTTTCATTCACTTTCTTGAAAGGCACTTACATTTTTTACAACACAAGCTTGAATTTGTAGGTTATTTTGAGTGTCTATTGGGATTTGCTAGAGTGAAGCATGAAGTGCCTTGAAGAGTTTCATTAAATTAAAACATTGAAAGAAATGCTATAGAGTGAATTCACCCTGTCTTTAGAGGCTTTCTATCAATTTTTGACTCACACCCCTCTGACATTGAAAGGTGTGCTATTTTTGGACTAAAGGAATGCTTTTTTAGGACTAAAGGTGACTTAGCAGAGGATGGTTTCGATCCATCGACCTCTGGGTTATGGGCCCAGCACGCTTCCGCTGCGCCACTCTGCTTTCCCAGCACCCCAGATGGGACTCGAACCAACAATCCCTGGCTTAGGAGGCCAGTGCCTTATCCATTAGGCCACTGGGGCTCTTGCTAAAGCTTGCGGATGTCCAGTACCCACGATGAACGCAACCTATACTTCTGGAATATATCAGAGGGCTCTGTTCTCAGTACAGTCTGTTCTAGTCAGACACCTGAGAGACAGAAAAATGAAAAGTCAGTACAATGCTTCAACTCAATTTTGTTTCTGTACTGCTTTGTGCAAACACGACCATAGCTGAAGGGAATTAGCAGATCTTTTGTCATTTCAATCATTATGAATTTCAGTTTCCCTTTCACCTACTGAGCAGGGGACTTAGCAGATCTTTTGTATTTTCAATCTTTCTGGATTTCAGTTTCCCTTTCACCCAATCTTTGATATCCAGTGACATTTGAAAAATCCACACGTTGTTCCGCGTCCATTCTTTTGGCCAAATATGTAGAAGTCTGGAGGTCCTGGAGAAGATTCAGCAAGAGATCTTTGATAAGATAGGCCAGTGTAACACATCTCTCGACATTACCCCTTGTCATCACGCCATCTGTTGTCAGCAAATCAACCTCATGGCTCAAGGGAATTAGCAGATCTTTTGTACAAGCATATGAACATATCAACTTGGCAAACATGCTTTTAAGTTTTGAAATTTCCAGGTCTACTTCTAAACATCTTGTCGAGCACCATTTTCATTCACTTTCTTGAAAGGCACTTACATTTTTTACAACACAAGCTTGAATTTGTAGGTTATTTTGAGTGTCTATTGGGATTTGCTAGAGTGAAGCATGAAGTGCCTTGAAGAGTTTCATTAAATTAAAACATTGAAAGAAATGCTATAGAGTGAATTCACCCTGTCTTTAGAGGCTTTCTATCAATTTTTGACTCACACCCCTCTGACATTGAAAGGTGTGCTATTTTTGGACTAAAGGAATGCTTTTTTAGGACTAAAGGTGACTTAGCAGAGGATGGTTTCGATCCATCGACCTCTGGGTTATGGGCCCAGCACGCTTCCGCTGCGCCACTCTGCTTTCCCAGCACCCCAGATGGGACTCGAACCCACAATCCCTGGCTTAGGAGGCCAGTGCCTTATCCATTAGGCCACTGGGGCTCTTGCTAAAGCTTGCGGATGTCCAGTACCCACGATGAACGCAACCTATACTTCTGGAATATATCAGAGGGCTCTGTTCTCAGTACAGTCTGTTCTAGTCAGACACCTGAGAGACAGAAAAATGAAAAGTCAGTACAATGCTTCAACTCAATTTTGTTTCTGTACTGCTTTGTGCAAACACGACCATAGCTGAAGGGAATTAGCAGATCTTTTGTCATTTCAATCATTATGAATTTCAGTTTCCCTTTCACCCACTGAGCAGGGGACTTAGCAGATCTTTTGTATTTTCAATCTTTCTGGATTTCAGTTTCCCTTTCACCCAATCTTTGATATCCAGTGACATTTGAAAAATCCACACGTTGTTCCGCGTCCATTCTTTTGGCCAAATATGTAGAAGTCTGGAGGTCCTGGAGAAGATTCAGCAAGAGATCTTTGATAAGATAGGCCAGTGTAACACATCTCTCGACATTACCCCTTGTCATCACGCCATCTGTTGTCAGCAAATCAACCTCATGGCTCAAGGGAATTAGCAGATCTTTTGTACAAGCATATGAACATATCAACTTGGCAAACATGCTTTTAAGTTTTGAAATTTCCAGGTCTACTTCTAAACATCTTGTCGAGCACCATTTTCATTCACTTTCTTGAAAGGCACTTACATTTTTTACAACACAAGCTTGAATTTGTAGGTTATTTTGAGTGTCTATTGGGATTTGCTAGAGTGAAGCATGAAGTGCCTTGAAGAGTTTCATTAAATTAAAACATTGAAAGAAATGCTATAGAGTGAATTCACCCTGTCTTTAGAGGCTTTCTATCAATTTTTGACTCACACCCCTCTGACATTGAAAGGTGTGCTATTTTTGGACTAAAGGAATGCTTTTTTAGGACTAAAGGTGACTTAGCAGAGGATGGTTTCGATCCATCGACCTCTGGGTTATGGGCCCAGCACGCTTCCGCTGCGCCACTCTGCTTTCCCAGCACCCCAGATGGGACTCGAACCAACAATCCCTGGCTTAGGAGGCCAGTGCCTTATCCATTAGGCCACTGGGGCTCTTGCTAAAGCTTGCGGATGTCCAGTACCCACGATGAACGCAACCTATACTTCTGGAATATATCAGAGGGCTCTGTTCTCAGTACAGTCTGTTCTAGTCAGACACCTGAGAGACAGAAAAATGAAAAGTCAGTACAATGCTTCAACTCAATTTTGTTTCTGTACTGCTTTGTGCAAACACGACCATAGCTGAAGGGAATTAGCAGATCTTTTGTCATTTCAATCATTATGAATTTCAGTTTCCCTTTCACCCACTGAGCAGGGGACTTAGCAGATCTTTTGTATTTTCAATCTTTCTGGATTTCAGTTTCCCTTTCACCCAATCTTTGATATCCAGTGACATTTGAAAAATCCACACGTTGTTCCGCGTCCATTCTTTTGGCCAAATATGTAGAAGTCTGGAGGTCCTGGAGAAGATTCAGCAAGAGATCTTTGATAAGATAGGCCAGTGTAACACATCTCTCGACATTACCCCTTGTCATCACGCCATCTGTTGTCAGCAAATCAACCTCATGGCTCAAGGGAATTAGCAGATCTTTTGTACAAGCATATGAACATATCAACTTGGCAAACATGCTTTTAAGTTTTGAAATTTCCAGGTCTACTTCTAAACATCTTGTCGAGCACCATTTTCATTCACTTTCTTGAAAGGCACTTACATTTTTTACAACACAAGCTTGAATTTGTAGGTTATTTTGAGTGTCTATTGGGATTTGCTAGAGTGAAGCATGAAGTGCCTTGAAGAGTTTCATTAAATTAAAACATTGAAAGAAATGCTATAGAGTGAATTCACCCTGTCTTTAGAGGCTTTCTATCAATTTTTGACTCACACCCCTCTGACATTGAAAGGTGTGCTATTTTTGGACTAAAGGAATGCTTTTTTAGGACTAAAGCTGACTTAGCAGAGGATGGTTTCGATCCATCGACCTCTGGGTTATGGGCCCAGCACGCTTCCGCTGCGCCACTCTGCTTTCCCAGCACCCCAGATGGGACTCGAACCAACAATCCCTGGCTTAGGAGGCCAGTGCCTTATCCATTAGGCCACTGGGGCTCTTGCTAAAGCTTGCGGATGTCCAGTACCCACGATGAACGCAACCTATACTTCTGGAATATATCAGAGGGCTCTGTTCTCAGTACAGTCTGTTCTAGTCAGACACCTGAGAGACAGAAAAATGAAAAGTCAGTACAATGCTTCAACTCAATTTTGTTTCTGTACTGCTTTGTGCAAACACGACCATAGCTGAAGGGAATTAGCAGATCTTTTGTCATTTCAATCATTATGAATTTCAGTTTCCCTTTCACCTACTGAGCAGGGGACTTAGCAGATCTTTTGTATTTTCAATCTTTCTGGATTTCAGTTTCCCTTTCACCCAATCTTTGACATCCAGTGACATTTGAAAAATCCACACGTTGTTCCGCATCACCTCTTTTGGCCAAATATGTAGAAGTCTGGAGGTCCTGGAGAAGATTCAGCAAGAGATCTTTGATAAGATAGGCCAATGTAACACATCTCTCGACATTACCCCTTGTCATCACGCCATCTGTTGTCAGCAAATCAACCTCATGGCTCAAGGGAATTGGCAGATCTTTTGTACAAGCATATGAACATATCAGCTTGGCAAACATGCTTTTAAGTTTTGAAATTTCCAGGTCTACTTCTAAACATCTTGTCGAGCACCATTTTCATTCACTTTCTTGAAAGGGACTTACATTTTTTACAACACAAGCTTGAATTTGTAGGTTATTTTGAGTGTCTATTGGGATTTGCTAGAGTGAAGCATGAAGTGCCTTGAAGAGTTTCATTAAATTAAAACATTGAAAGAAATGCTATAGAGTGAATTCACCCTGTCTTTAGAGGCTTTCTATCAATTTTTGACTCACACCCCTCTGACATTGAAAGGTGTGCTATTTTTGGACTAAAGGAATGCTTTTTTAGGACTAAAGGTGACTTAGCAGAGGATGGTTTCGATCCATCGACCTCTGGGTTATGGGCCCAGCACGCTTCCGCTGCGCCACTCTGCTTTCCCAGCACCCCAGATGGGACTCGAACCCACAATCCCTGGCTTAGGAGGCCAGTGCCTTATCCATTAGGCCACTGGGGCTCTTGCTAAAGCTTGCGGATGTCCAGTACCCACGATGAACGCAACCTATACTTCTGGAATATATCAGAGGGCTCTGTTCTCAGTACAGTCTGTTCTAGTCAGACACCTGAGAGACAGAAAAATGAAAAGTCAGTACAATGCTTCAACTCAATTTTGTTTCTGTACTGCTTTGTGCAAACACGACCATAGCTGAAGGGAATTAGCAGATCTTTTGTCATTTCAATCATTATGAATTTCAGTTTCCCTTTCACCCACTGAGCAGGGGACTTAGCAGATCTTTTGTATTTTCAATCTTTCTGGATTTCAGTTTCCCTTTCACCCAATCTTTGATATCCAGTGACATTTGAAAAATCCACACGTTGTTCCGCGTCCATTCTTTTGGCCAAATATGTAGAAGTCTGGAGGTCCTGGAGAAGATTCAGCAAGAGATCTTTGATAAGATAGGCCAGTGTAACACATCTCTCGACATTACCCCTTGTCATCACGCCATCTGTTGTCAGCAAATCAACCTCATGGCTCAAGGGAATTAGCAGATCTTTTGTACAAGCATATGAACATATCAACTTGGCAAACATGCTTTTAAGTTTTGAAATTTCCAGGTCTACTTCTAAACATCTTGTCGAGCACCATTTTCATTCACTTTCTTGAAAGGCACTTACATTTTTTACAACACAAGCTTGAATTTGTAGGTTATTTTGAGTGTCTATTGGGATTTGCTAGAGTGAAGCATGAAGTGCCTTGAAGAGTTTCATTAAATTAAAACATTGAAAGAAATGCTATAGAGTGAATTCACCCTGTCTTTAGAGGCTTTCTATCAATTTTTGACTCACACCCCTCTGACATTGAAAGGTGTGCTATTTTTGGACTAAAGGAATGCTTTTTTAGGACTAAAGGTGACTTAGCAGAGGATGGTTTCGATCCATCGACCTCTGGGTTATGGGCCCAGCACGCTTCCGCTGCGCCACTCTGCTTTCCCAGCACCCCAGATGGGACTCGAACCAACAATCCCTGGCTTAGGAGGCCAGTGCCTTATCCATTAGGCCACTGGGGCTCTTGCTAAAGCTTGCGGATGTCCAGTACCCACGATGAACGCAACCTATACTTCTGGAATATATCAGAGGGCTCTGTTCTCAGTACAGTCTGTTCTAGTCAGACACCTGAGAGACAGAAAAATGAAAAGTCAGTACAATGCTTCAACTCAATTTTGTTTCTGTACTGCTTTGTGCAAACACGACCATAGCTGAAGGGAATTAGCAGATCTTTTGTCATTTCAATCATTATGAATTTCAGTTTCCCTTTCACCTACTGAGCAGGGGACTTAGCAGATCTTTTGTATTTTCAATCTTTCTGGATTTCAGTTTCCCTTTCACCCAATCTTTGACATCCAGTGACATTTGAAAAATCCACACGTTGTTCCGCATCACCTCTTTTGGCCAAATATGTAGAAGTCTGGAGGTCCTGGAGAAGATTCAGCAAGAGATCTTTGATAAGATAGGCCAATGTAACACATCTCTCGACATTACCCCTTGTCATCACGCCATCTGTTGTCAGCAAATCAACCTCATGGCTCAAGGGAATTGGCAGATCTTTTGTACAAGCATATGAACATATCAGCTTGGCAAACATGCTTTTAAGTTTTGAAATTTCCAGGTCTACTTCTAAACATCTTGTCGAGCACCATTTTCATTCACTTTCTTGAAAGGGACTTACATTTTTTACAACACAAGCTTGAATTTGTAGGTTATTTTGAGTGTCTATTGGGATTTGCTAGAGTGAAGCATGAAGTGCCTTGAAGAGTTTCATTAAATTAAAACATTGAAAGAAATGCTATAGAGTGAATTCACCCTGTCTTTAGAGGCTTTCTATCAATTTTTGACTCACACCCCTCTGACATTGAAAGGTGTGCTATTTTTGGACTAAAGGAATGCTTTTTTAGGACTAAAGCTGACTTAGCAGAGGATGGTTTCGATCCATCGACCTCTGGGTTATGGGCCCAGCACGCTTCCGCTGCGCCACTCTGCTTTCCCAGCACCCCTGATGGGACTCGAACCCACAATCCCTGGCTTAGGAGGCCAGTGCTTTATCCATTAGGCCACTGGGGCTCTTGCTAAAGCTTGCGGATGTCCAGTACCCACGATGAACGCAACCTATACTTCTGGAATATATCAGAGGGCTCTGTTCTCAGTACAGTCTGTTCTAGTCAGACACCTGAGAGACAGAAAAATGAAAAGTCAGTACAATGCTTCAACTCAATTTTGTTTCTGTACTGCTTTGTGCAAACACGACCATAGCTGAAGGGAATTAGCAGATCTTTTGTCATTTCAATCATTATGAATTTCAGTTTCCCTTTCACCCACTGAGCAGGGGACTTAGCAGATCTTTTGTATTTTCAATCTTTCTGGATTTCAGTTTCCCTTTCACCCAATCTTTGACATCCAGTGACATTTGAAAAATCCACACGTTGTCCCGCGTCACCTCTTTTGGCCAAATATGTAGAAATCTGGAGGTCCTGGAGAAGATTCAGCAAGAGATCTTTGATAAGATAGGCCAATGTAACACATCTCTCGACATTACCCCTTGTCATCACGCCATCTGTTGTCAGCAAATCAACCTCATGGCTCAAGGGAATTGGCAGATCTTTTGTACAAGCATATGAACATATCAGCTTGGCAAACATGCTTTTAAGTTTTGAAATTTCCAGGTCTACTTCTAAACATCTTGTCGAGCACCATTTTCATTCACTTTCTTGAAAGGGACTTAAATTTTTTACAACACAAGCTTGAATTTGTAGGTTATTTTGAGTGTCTATTGGGATTTGCTAGAGTGAAGCATGAAGTGCCTTGAAGAGTTTCATTAAATTAAAACATTGAAAGAAATGCTATAGAGTGAATTCACCCTGTCTTTAGAGGCTTTCTATCAATTTTTGACTCACACCCCTCTGACATTGAAAGGTGTGCTATTTTTGGACTAAAGGAATGCTTTTTTAGGACTAAAGGTGACTTAGCAGAGGATGGTTTCAATCCATCGACCTCTGGGTTATGGGCCCAGCACGCTTCCGCTGCGCCACTCTGCTTTCCCAGCACCCCAGATGGGACTCGAACCCACAATCCCTGGCTTAGGAGGCCAGTGCCTTATCCATTAGGCCACTGGGGCTCTTGCTAAAGCTTGCGGATGTCCAGTACCCACGATGAACGCAACCTATACTTCTGGAATATATCAGAGGGCTCTGTTCTCAGTACAGTCTGTTCTAGTCAGACACCTGAGAGACAGAAAAATGAAAAGTCAGTACAATGCTTCAACTCAATTTTGTTTCTGTACTGCTTTGTGCAAACACGACCATAGCTGAAGGGAATTAGCAGATCTTTTGTCATTTCAATCATTATGAATTTCAGTTTCCCTTTCACCCACTGAGCAGGGGACTTAGCAGATCTTTTGTATTTTCAATCTTTCTGGATTTCAGTTTCCCTTTCACCCAATCTTTGATATCCAGTGACATTTGAAAAATCCACACGTTGTTCCGCGTCCATTCTTTTGGCCAAATATGTAGAAGTCTGGAGGTCCTGGAGAAGATTCAGCAAGAGATCTTTGATAAGATAGGCCAGTGTAACACATCTCTCGACATTACCCCTTGTCATCACGCCATCTGTTGTCAGCAAATCAACCTCATGGCTCAAGGGAATTAGCAGATCTTTTGTACAAGCATATGAACATATCAACTTGGCAAACATGCTTTTAAGTTTTGAAATTTCCAGGTCTACTTCTAAACATCTTGTCGAGCACCATTTTCATTCACTTTCTTGAAAGGCACTTACATTTTTTACAACACAAGCTTGAATTTGTAGGTTATTTTGAGTGTCTATTGGGATTTGCTAGAGTGAAGCATGAAGTGCCTTGAAGAGTTTCATTAAATTAAAACATTGAAAGAAATGCTATAGAGTGAATTCACCCTGTCTTTAGAGGCTTTCTATCAATTTTTGACTCACACCCCTCTGACATTGAAAGGTGTGCTATTTTTGGACTAAAGGAATGCTTTTTTAGGACTAAAGGTGACTTAGCAGAGGATGGTTTCGATCCATCGACCTCTGGGTTATGGGCCCAGCACGCTTCCGCTGCGCCACTCTGCTTTCCCAGCACCCCAGATGGGACTCGAACCAACAATCCCTGGCTTAGGAGGCCAGTGCCTTATCCATTAGGCCACTGGGGCTCTTGCTAAAGCTTGCGGATGTCCAGTACCCACGATGAACGCAACCTATACTTCTGGAATATATCAGAGGGCTCTGTTCTCAGTACAGTCTGTTCTAGTCAGACACCTGAGAGACAGAAAAATGAAAAGTCAGTACAATGCTTCAACTCAATTTTGTTTCTGTACTGCTTTGTGCAAACACGACCATAGCTGAAGGGAATTAGCAGATCTTTTGTCATTTCAATCATTATGAATTTCAGTTTCCCTTTCACCTACTGAGCAGGGGACTTAGCAGATCTTTTGTATTTTCAATCTTTCTGGATTTCAGTTTCCCTTTCACCCAATCTTTGACATCCAGTGACATTTGAAAAATCCACACGTTGTTCCGCATCACCTCTTTTGGCCAAATATGTAGAAGTCTGGAGGTCCTGGAGAAGATTCAGCAAGAGATCTTTGATAAGATAGGCCAATGTAACACATCTCTCGACATTACCCCTTGTCATCACGCCATCTGTTGTCAGCAAATCAACCTCATGGCTCAAGGGAATTGGCAGATCTTTTGTACAAGCATATGAACATATCAGCTTGGCAAACATGCTTTTAAGTTTTGAAATTTCCAGGTCTACTTCTAAACATCTTGTCGAGCACCATTTTCATTCACTTTCTTGAAAGGGACTTACATTTTTTACAACACAAGCTTGAATTTGTAGGTTATTTTGAGTGTCTATTGGGATTTGCTAGAGTGAAGCATGAAGTGCCTTGAAGAGTTTCATTAAATTAAAACATTGAAAGAAATGCTATAGAGTGAATTCACCCTGTCTTTAGAGGCTTTCTATCAATTTTTGACTCACACCCCTCTGACATTGAAAGGTGTGCTATTTTTGGACTAAAGGAATGCTTTTTTAGGACTAAAGCTGACTTAGCAGAGGATGGTTTCGATCCATCGACCTCTGGGTTATGGGCCCAGCACGCTTCCGCTGCGCCACTCTGCTTTCCCAGCACCCCTGATGGGACTCGAACCCACAATCCCTGGCTTAGGAGGCCAGTGCTTTATCCATTAGGCCACTGGGGCTCTTGCTAAAGCTTGCGGATGTCCAGTACCCACGATGAACGCAACCTATACTTCTGGAATATATCAGAGGGCTCTGTTCTCAGTACAGTCTGTTCTAGTCAGACACCTGAGAGACAGAAAAATGAAAAGTCAGTACAATGCTTCAACTCAATTTTGTTTCTGTACTGCTTTGTGCAAACACGACCATAGCTGAAGGGAATTAGCAGATCTTTTGTCATTTCAATCATTATGAATTTCAGTTTCCCTTTCACCCACTGAGCAGGGGACTTAGCAGATCTTTTGTATTTTCAATCTTTCTGGATTTCAGTTTCCCTTTCACCCAATCTTTGACATCCAGTGACATTTGAAAAATCCACACGTTGTCCCGCGTCACCTCTTTTGGCCAAATATGTAGAAATCTGGAGGTCCTGGAGAAGATTCAGCAAGAGATCTTTGATAAGATAGGCCAATGTAACACATCTCTCGACATTACCCCTTGTCATCACGCCATCTGTTGTCAGCAAATCAACCTCATGGCTCAAGGGAATTGGCAGATCTTTTGTACAAGCATATGAACATATCAGCTTGGCAAACATGCTTTTAAGTTTTGAAATTTCCAGGTCTACTTCTAAACATCTTGTCGAGCACCATTTTCATTCACTTTCTTGAAAGGGACTTAAATTTTTTACAACACAAGCTTGAATTTGTAGGTTATTTTGAGTGTCTATTGGGATTTGCTAGAGTGAAGCATGAAGTGCCTTGAAGAGTTTCATTAAATTAAAACATTGAAAGAAATGCTATAGAGTGAATTCACCCTGTCTTTAGAGGCTTTCTATCAATTTTTGACTCACACCCCTCTGACATTGAAAGGTGTGCTATTTTTGGACTAAAGGAATGCTTTTTTAGGACTAAAGCTGACTTAGCAGAGGATGGTTTCGATCCATCGACCTCTGGGTTATGGGCACAGCACGCTTCCGCTGCGCCACTCTGCTTTCCCAGCACCTCAGATGGGACTCGAACCCACAATCCCTGGCTTAGGAGGCCAGTGCCTTATCCATTAGGCCACTGGGGCTCTTGCTAAAGCTTGCGGATGTCCAGTACCCACGATGAACGCAACCTATACTTCTGGAATATATCAGAGGGCTCTGTTCTCAGTACAGTCTGTTCTAGTCAGACACCTGAGAGACAGAAAAATGAAAAGTCAGTACAATGCTTCAACTCAATTTTGTTTCTGTACTGCTTTGTGCAAACACGACCATAGCTGAAGGGAATTAGCAGATCTTTTGTCATTTCAATCATTATGAATTTCAGTTTCCCTTTCACCCACTGAGCAGGGGACTTAGCAGATCTTTTGTATTTTCAATCTTTCTGGATTTCAGTTTCCCTTTCACCCAATCTTTGATATCCAGTGACATTTGAAAAATCCACACGTTGTTCCGCGTCCATTCTTTTGGCCAAATATGTAGGAGAAGTCTGGAGGTCCTGGAGAAGATTTAGCAAGAGATCTTTGATAAGATAGGCCAGTGTAACACATCTCTCGACATTACCCCTTGTCATCACGCCATCTGTTGTCAGCAAATCAACCTCATGGCTCAAGGGAATTGGCAGATCTTTTGTACAAGCATATGAACATATCAGCTTGGCAAACATGCTTTTAAGTTTTGAAATTTCCAGGTCTACTTCTAAACATCTTGTCGAGCACCATTTTCATTCACTTTCTTGAAAGGGACTTAAATTTTTTACAACACAAGCTTGAATTTGTAGGTTATTTTGAGTGTCTATTGGGATTTGCTAGAGTGAAGCATGAAGTGCCTTGAAGAGTTTCATTAAATTAAAACATTGAAAGAAATGCTATAGAGTGAATTCACCCTGTCTTTAGAGGCTTTCTATCAATTTTTGACTCACACCCCTCTGACATTGAAAGGTGTGCTATTTTTGGACTAAAGGAATGCTTTTTTAGGACTAAAGGTGACTTAGCAGAGGATGGTTTCAATCCATCGACCTCTGGGTTATGGGCCCAGCACGCTTCCGCTGCGCCACTCTGCTTTCCCAGCACCCCAGATGGGACTCAAACCCACAATCCCTGGCTTAGGAGGCCAGTGCCTTATCCATTAGGCCACTGGGGCTCTTGCTAAAGCTTGCGGATGTCCAGTACCCACGATGAACGCAACCTATACTTCTGGAATATATCAGAGGGCTCTGTTCTCAGTACAGTCTGTTCTAGTCAGACACCTGAGAGACAGAAAAATGAAAAGTCAGTACAATGCTTCAACTCAATTTTGTTTCTGTACTGCTTTGTGCAAACACGACCATAGCTGAAGGGAATTAGCAGATCTTTTGTCATTTCAATCATTATGAATTTCAGTTTCCCTTTCACCCACTGAGCAGGGGACTTAGCAGATCTTTTGTATTTTCAATCTTTCTGGATTTCAGTTTCCCTTTCACCCAATCTTTGATATCCAGTGACATTTGAAAAATCCACACGTTGTTCCGCGTCCATTCTTTTGGCCAAATATGTAGAAGTCTGGAGGTCCTGGAGAAGATTCAGCAAGAGATCTTTGATAAGATAGGCCAGTGTAACACATCTCTCGACATTACCCCTTGTCATCACGCCATCTGTTGTCAGCAAATCAACCTCATGGCTCAAGGGAATTAGCAGATCTTTTGTACAAGCATATGAACATATCAACTTGGCAAACATGCTTTTAAGTTTTGAAATTTCCAGGTCTACTTCTAAACATCTTGTCGAGCACCATTTTCATTCACTTTCTTGAAAGGCACTTACATTTTTTACAACACAAGCTTGAATTTGTAGGTTATTTTGAGTGTCTATTGGGATTTGCTAGAGTGAAGCATGAAGTGCCTTGAAGAGTTTCATTAAATTAAAACATTGAAAGAAATGCTATAGAGTGAATTCACCCTGTCTTTAGAGGCTTTCTATCAATTTTTGACTCACACCCCTCTGACATTGAAAGGTGTGCTATTTTTGGACTAAAGGAATGCTTTTTTAGGACTAAAGGTGACTTAGCAGAGGATGGTTTCGATCCATCGACCTCTGGGTTATGGGCCCAGCACGCTTCCGCTGCGCCACTCTGCTTTCCCAGCACCCCAGATGGGACTCGAACCAACAATCCCTGGCTTAGGAGGCCAGTGCCTTATCCATTAGGCCACTGGGGCTCTTGCTAAAGCTTGCGGATGTCCAGTACCCACGATGAACGCAACCTATACTTCTGGAATATATCAGAGGGCTCTGTTCTCAGTACAGTCTGTTCTAGTCAGACACCTGAGAGACAGAAAAATGAAAAGTCAGTACAATGCTTCAACTCAATTTTGTTTCTGTACTGCTTTGTGCAAACACGACCATAGCTGAAGGGAATTAGCAGATCTTTTGTCATTTCAATCATTATGAATTTCAGTTTCCCTTTCACCTACTGAGCAGGGGACTTAGCAGATCTTTTGTATTTTCAATCTTTCTGGATTTCAGTTTCCCTTTCACCCAATCTTTGACATCCAGTGACATTTGAAAAATCCACACGTTGTTCCGCATCACCTCTTTTGGCCAAATATGTAGAAGTCTGGAGGTCCTGGAGAAGATTCAGCAAGAGATCTTTGATAAGATAGGCCAATGTAACACATCTCTCGACATTACCCCTTGTCATCACGCCATCTGTTGTCAGCAAATCAACCTCATGGCTCAAGGGAATTGGCAGATCTTTTGTACAAGCATATGAACATATCAGCTTGGCAAACATGCTTTTAAGTTTTGAAATTTCCAGGTCTACTTCTAAACATCTTGTCGAGCACCATTTTCATTCACTTTCTTGAAAGGGACTTACATTTTTTACAACACAAGCTTGAATTTGTAGGTTATTTTGAGTGTCTATTGGGATTTGCTAGAGTGAAGCATGAAGTGCCTTGAAGAGTTTCATTAAATTAAAACATTGAAAGAAATGCTATAGAGTGAATTCACCCTGTCTTTAGAGGCTTTCTATCAATTTTTGACTCACACCCCTCTGACATTGAAAGGTGTGCTATTTTTGGACTAAAGGAATGCTTTTTTAGGACTAAAGCTGACTTAGCAGAGGATGGTTTCGATCCATCGACCTCTGGGTTATGGGCCCAGCACGCTTCCGCTGCGCCACTCTGCTTTCCCAGCACCCCTGATGGGACTCGAACCCACAATCCCTGGCTTAGGAGGCCAGTGCTTTATCCATTAGGCCACTGGGGCTCTTGCTAAAGCTTGCGGATGTCCAGTACCCACGATGAACGCAACCTATACTTCTGGAATATATCAGAGGGCTCTGTTCTCAGTACAGTCTGTTCTAGTCAGACACCTGAGAGACAGAAAAATGAAAAGTCAGTACAATGCTTCAACTCAATTTTGTTTCTGTACTGCTTTGTGCAAACACGACCATAGCTGAAGGGAATTAGCAGATCTTTTGTCATTTCAATCATTATGAATTTCAGTTTCCCTTTCACCCACTGAGCAGGGGACTTAGCAGATCTTTTGTATTTTCAATCTTTCTGGATTTCAGTTTCCCTTTCACCCAATCTTTGACATCCAGTGACATTTGAAAAATCCACACGTTGTCCCGCGTCACCTCTTTTGGCCAAATATGTAGAAATCTGGAGGTCCTGGAGAAGATTCAGCAAGAGATCTTTGATAAGATAGGCCAATGTAACACATCTCTCGACATTACCCCTTGTCATCACGCCATCTGTTGTCAGCAAATCAACCTCATGGCTCAAGGGAATTGGCAGATCTTTTGTACAAGCATATGAACATATCAGCTTGGCAAACATGCTTTTAAGTTTTGAAATTTCCAGGTCTACTTCTAAACATCTTGTCGAGCACCATTTTCATTCACTTTCTTGAAAGGGACTTAAATTTTTTACAACACAAGCTTGAATTTGTAGGTTATTTTGAGTGTCTATTGGGATTTGCTAGAGTGAAGCATGAAGTGCCTTGAAGAGTTTCATTAAATTAAAACATTGAAAGAAATGCTATAGAGTGAATTCACCCTGTCTTTAGAGGCTTTCTATCAATTTTTGACTCACACCCCTCTGACATTGAAAGGTGTGCTATTTTTGGACTAAAGGAATGCTTTTTTAGGACTAAAGCTGACTTAGCAGAGGATGGTTTCGATCCATCGACCTCTGGGTTATGGGCACAGCACGCTTCCGCTGCGCCACTCTGCTTTCCCAGCACCTCAGATGGGACTCGAACCCACAATCCCTGGCTTAGGAGGCCAGTGCCTTATCCATTAGGCCACTGGGGCTCTTGCTAAAGCTTGCGGATGTCCAGTACCCACGATGAACGCAACCTATACTTCTGGAATATATCAGAGGGCTCTGTTCTCAGTACAGTCTGTTCTAGTCAGACACCTGAGAGACAGAAAAATGAAAAGTCAGTACAATGCTTCAACTCAATTTTGTTTCTGTACTGCTTTGTGCAAACACGACCATAGCTGAAGGGAATTAGCAGATCTTTTGTCATTTCAATCATTATGAATTTCAGTTTCCCTTTCACCCACTGAGCAGGGGACTTAGCAGATCTTTTGTATTTTCAATCTTTCTGGATTTCAGTTTCCCTTTCACCCAATCTTTGATATCCAGTGACATTTGAAAAATCCACACGTTGTTCCGCGTCCATTCTTTTGGCCAAATATGTAGGAGAAGTCTGGAGGTCCTGGAGAAGATTTAGCAAGAGATCTTTGATAAGATAGGCCAGTGTAACACATCTCTCGACATTACCCCTTGTCATCACGCCATCTGTTGTCAGCAAATCAACCTCATGGCTCAAGGGAATTGGCAGATCTTTTGTACAAGCATATGAACATATCAGCTTGGCAAACATGCTTTTAAGTTTTGAAATTTCCAGGTCTACTTCTAAACATCTTGTCGAGCACCATTTTCATTCACTTTCTTGAAAGGGACTTAAATTTTTTACAACACAAGCTTGAATTTGTAGGTTATTTTGAGTGTCTATTGGGATTTGCTAGAGTGAAGCATGAAGTGCCTTGAAGAGTTTCATTAAATTAAAACATTGAAAGAAATGCTATAGAGTGAATTCACCCTGTCTTTAGAGGCTTTCTATCAATTTTTGACTCACACCCCTCTGACATTGAAAGGTGTGCTATTTTTGGACTAAAGGAATGCTTTTTTAGGACTAAAGCTGACTTAGCAGAGGATGGTTTCGATCCATCGACCTCTGGGTTATGGGCCCAGCACGCTTCCGCTGCGCCACTCTGCTTTCCCAGCACCTCAGATGGGACTCGAACCCACAATCCCTGGCTTAGGAGGCCAGTGCCTTATCCATTAGGCCACTGGGGCTCTTGCTAAAGCTTGCGGATGTCCAGTACCCACGATGAACGCAACCTATACTTCTGGAATATATCAGAGGGCTCTGTTCTCAGTACAGTCTGTTCTAGTCAGACACCTGAGAGACAGAAAAATGAAAAGTCAGTACAATGCTTCAACTCAATTTTGTTTCTGTACTGCTTTGTGCAAACACGACCATAGCTGAAGGGAATTAGCAGATCTTTTGTCATTTCAATCATTATGAATTTCAGTTTCCCTTTCACCCACTGAGCAGGGGACTTAGCAGATCTTTTGTATTTTCAATCTTTCTGGATTTCAGTTTCCCTTTCACCCAATCTTTGATATCCAGTGACATTTGAAAAATCCACACGTTGTTCCGCGTCCATTCTTTTGGCCAAATATGTAGGAGAAGTCTGGAGGTCCTGGAGAAGATTTAGCAAGAGATCTTTGATAAGATAGGCCAGTGTAACACATCTCTCGACATTACCCCTTGTCATCACGCCATCTGTTGTCAGCAAATCAACCTCATGGCTCAAGGGAATTAGCAGATCTTTTGTACAAGCATATGAACATATCAACTTGGCAAACATGCTTTTAAGTTTTGAAATTTCCAGGTCTACTTCTAAACATCTTGTCGAGCACCATTTTCATTCACTTTCTTGAAAGGGACTTACATTTTTTACAACACAAGCTTGAATTTGTAGGTTATTTTGAGTGTCTATTGGGATTTGCTAGAGTGAAGCATGAAGTGCCTTGAAGAGTTTCATTAAATTAAAACATTGAAAGAAATGCTATAGAGTGAATTCACCCTGTCTTTAGAGGCTTTCTATCAATTTTTGACTCACACCCCTCTGACATTGAAAGGTGTGCTATTTTTGGACTAAAGGAATGCTTTTTTAGGACTAAAGGTGACTTAGCAGAGGATGGTTTCGATCCATCGACCTCTGGGTTATGGGCCCAGCACGCTTCCGCTGCGCCACTCTGCTTTCCCAGCACCCCAGATGGGACTCGAACCAACAATCCCTGGCTTAGGAGGCCAGTGCCTTATCCATTAGGCCACTGGGGCTCTTGCTAAAGCTTGCGGATGTCCAGTACCCACGATGAACGCAACCTATACTTCTGGAATATATCAGAGGGCTCTGTTCTCAGTACAGTCTGTTCTAGTCAGACACCTGAGAGACAGAAAAATGAAAAGTCAGTACAATGCTTCAACTCAATTTTGTTTCTGTACTGCTTTGTGCAAACACGACCATAGCTGAAGGGAATTAGCAGATCTTTTGTCATTTCAATCATTATGAATTTCAGTTTCCCTTTCACCTACTGAGCAGGGGACTTAGCAGATCTTTTGTATTTTCAATCTTTCTGGATTTCAGTTTCCCTTTCACCCAATCTTTGACATCCAGTGACATTTGAAAAATCCACACGTTGTTCCGCATCACCTCTTTTGGCCAAATATGTAGAAGTCTGGAGGTCCTGGAGAAGATTCAGCAAGAGATCTTTGATAAGATAGGCCAATGTAACACATCTCTCGACATTACCCCTTGTCATCACGCCATCTGTTGTCAGCAAATCAACCTCATGGCTCAAGGGAATTGGCAGATCTTTTGTACAAGCATATGAACATATCAGCTTGGCAAACATGCTTTTAAGTTTTGAAATTTCCAGGTCTACTTCTAAACATCTTGTCGAGCACCATTTTCATTCACTTTCTTGAAAGGGACTTACATTTTTTACAACACAAGCTTGAATTTGTAGGTTATTTTGAGTGTCTATTGGGATTTGCTAGAGTGAAGCATGAAGTGCCTTGAAGAGTTTCATTAAATTAAAACATTGAAAGAAATGCTATAGAGTGAATTCACCCTGTCTTTAGAGGCTTTCTATCAATTTTTGACTCACACCCCTCTGACATTGAAAGGTGTGCTATTTTTGGACTAAAGGAATGCTTTTTTAGGACTAAAGGTGACTTAGCAGAGGATGGTTTCGATCCATCGACCTCTGGGTTATGGGCCCAGCACGCTTCCGCTGCGCCACTCTGCTTTCCCAGCACCCCAGATGGGACTCGAACCAACAATCCCTGGCTTAGGAGGCCAGTGCCTTATCCATTAGGCCACTGGGGCTCTTGCTAAAGCTTGCGGATGTCCAGTACCCACGATGAACGCAACCTATACTTCTGGAATATATCAGAGGGCTCTGTTCTCAGTACAGTCTGTTCTAGTCAGACACCTGAGAGACAGAAAAATGAAAAGTCAGTACAATGCTTCAACTCAATTTTGTTTCTGTACTGCTTTGTGCAAACACGACCATAGCTGAAGGGAATTAGCAGATCTTTTGTCATTTCAATCATTATGAATTTCAGTTTCCCTTTCACCTACTGAGCAGGGGACTTAGCAGATCTTTTGTATTTTCAATCTTTCTGGATTTCAGTTTCCCTTTCACCCAATCTTTGACATCCAGTGACATTTGAAAAATCCACACGTTGTTCCGCATCACCTCTTTTGGCCAAATATGTAGAAGTCTGGAGGTCCTGGAGAAGATTCAGCAAGAGATCTTTGATAAGATAGGCCAATGTAACACATCTCTCGACATTACCCCTTGTCATCACGCCATCTGTTGTCAGCAAATCAACCTCATGGCTCAAGGGAATTGGCAGATCTTTTGTACAAGCATATGAACATATCAGCTTGGCAAACATGCTTTTAAGTTTTGAAATTTCCAGGTCTACTTCTAAACATCTTGTCGAGCACCATTTTCATTCACTTTCTTGAAAGGGACTTACATTTTTTACAACACAAGCTTGAATTTGTAGGTTATTTTGAGTGTCTATTGGGATTTGCTAGAGTGAAGCATGAAGTGCCTTGAAGAGTTTCATTAAATTAAAACATTGAAAGAAATGCTATAGAGTGAATTCACCCTGTCTTTAGAGGCTTTCTATCAATTTTTGACTCACACCCCTCTGACATTGAAAGGTGTGCTATTTTTGGACTAAAGGAATGCTTTTTTAGGACTAAAGCTGACTTAGCAGAGGATGGTTTCGATCCATCGACCTCTGGGTTATGGGCCCAGCACGCTTCCGCTGCGCCACTCTGCTTTCCCAGCACCCCTGATGGGACTCGAACCCACAATCCCTGGCTTAGGAGGCCAGTGCTTTATCCATTAGGCCACTGGGGCTCTTGCTAAAGCTTGCGGATGTCCAGTACCCACGATGAACGCAACCTATACTTCTGGAATATATCAGAGGGCTCTGTTCTCAGTACAGTCTGTTCTAGTCAGACACCTGAGAGACAGAAAAATGAAAAGTCAGTACAATGCTTCAACTCAATTTTGTTTCTGTACTGCTTTGTGCAAACACGACCATAGCTGAAGGGAATTAGCAGATCTTTTGTCATTTCAATCATTATGAATTTCAGTTTCCCTTTCACCCACTGAGCAGGGGACTTAGCAGATCTTTTGTATTTTCAATCTTTCTGGATTTCAGTTTCCCTTTCACCCAATCTTTGACATCCAGTGACATTTGAAAAATCCACACGTTGTCCCGCGTCACCTCTTTTGGCCAAATATGTAGAAATCTGGAGGTCCTGGAGAAGATTCAGCAAGAGATCTTTGATAAGATAGGCCAATGTAACACATCTCTCGACATTACCCCTTGTCATCACGCCATCTGTTGTCAGCAAATCAACCTCATGGCTCAAGGGAATTGGCAGATCTTTTGTACAAGCATATGAACATATCAGCTTGGCAAACATGCTTTTAAGTTTTGAAATTTCCAGGTCTACTTCTAAACATCTTGTCGAGCACCATTTTCATTCACTTTCTTGAAAGGGACTTAAATTTTTTACAACACAAGCTTGAATTTGTAGGTTATTTTGAGTGTCTATTGGGATTTGCTAGAGTGAAGCATGAAGTGCCTTGAAGAGTTTCATTAAATTAAAACATTGAAAGAAATGCTATAGAGTGAATTCACCCTGTCTTTAGAGGCTTTCTATCAATTTTTGACTCACACCCCTCTGACATTGAAAGGTGTGCTATTTTTGGACTAAAGGAATGCTTTTTTAGGACTAAAGCTGACTTAGCAGAGGATGGTTTCGATCCATCGACCTCTGGGTTATGGGCACAGCACGCTTCCGCTGCGCCACTCTGCTTTCCCAGCACCTCAGATGGGACTCGAACCCACAATCCCTGGCTTAGGAGGCCAGTGCCTTATCCATTAGGCCACTGGGGCTCTTGCTAAAGCTTGCGGATGTCCAGTACCCACGATGAACGCAACCTATACTTCTGGAATATATCAGAGGGCTCTGTTCTCAGTACAGTCTGTTCTAGTCAGACACCTGAGAGACAGAAAAATGAAAAGTCAGTACAATGCTTCAACTCAATTTTGTTTCTGTACTGCTTTGTGCAAACACGACCATAGCTGAAGGGAATTAGCAGATCTTTTGTCATTTCAATCATTATGAATTTCAGTTTCCCTTTCACCCACTGAGCAGGGGACTTAGCAGATCTTTTGTATTTTCAATCTTTCTGGATTTCAGTTTCCCTTTCACCCAATCTTTGATATCCAGTGACATTTGAAAAATCCACACGTTGTTCCGCGTCCATTCTTTTGGCCAAATATGTAGGAGAAGTCTGGAGGTCCTGGAGAAGATTTAGCAAGAGATCTTTGATAAGATAGGCCAGTGTAACACATCTCTCGACATTACCCCTTGTCATCACGCCATCTGTTGTCAGCAAATCAACCTCATGGCTCAAGGGAATTGGCAGATCTTTTGTACAAGCATATGAACATATCAGCTTGGCAAACATGCTTTTAAGTTTTGAAATTTCCAGGTCTACTTCTAAACATCTTGTCGAGCACCATTTTCATTCACTTTCTTGAAAGGGACTTAAATTTTTTACAACACAAGCTTGAATTTGTAGGTTATTTTGAGTGTCTATTGGGATTTGCTAGAGTGAAGCATGAAGTGCCTTGAAGAGTTTCATTAAATTAAAACATTGAAAGAAATGCTATAGAGTGAATTCACCCTGTCTTTAGAGGCTTTCTATCAATTTTTGACTCACACCCCTCTGACATTGAAAGGTGTGCTATTTTTGGACTAAAGGAATGCTTTTTTAGGACTAAAGCTGACTTAGCAGAGGATGGTTTCGATCCATCGACCTCTGGGTTATGGGCCCAGCACGCTTCCGCTGCGCCACTCTGCTTTCCCAGCACCTCAGATGGGACTCGAACCCACAATCCCTGGCTTAGGAGGCCAGTGCCTTATCCATTAGGCCACTGGGGCTCTTGCTAAAGCTTGCGGATGTCCAGTACCCACGATGAACGCAACCTATACTTCTGGAATATATCAGAGGGCTCTGTTCTCAGTACAGTCTGTTCTAGTCAGACACCTGAGAGACAGAAAAATGAAAAGTCAGTACAATGCTTCAACTCAATTTTGTTTCTGTACTGCTTTGTGCAAACACGACCATAGCTGAAGGGAATTAGCAGATCTTTTGTCATTTCAATCATTATGAATTTCAGTTTCCCTTTCACCCACTGAGCAGGGGACTTAGCAGATCTTTTGTATTTTCAATCTTTCTGGATTTCAGTTTCCCTTTCACCCAATCTTTGATATCCAGTGACATTTGAAAAATCCACACGTTGTTCCGCGTCCATTCTTTTGGCCAAATATGTAGGAGAAGTCTGGAGGTCCTGGAGAAGATTTAGCAAGAGATCTTTGATAAGATAGGCCAGTGTAACACATCTCTCGACATTACCCCTTGTCATCACGCCATCTGTTGTCAGCAAATCAACCTCATGGCTCAAGGGAATTAGCAGATCTTTTGTACAAGCATATGAACATATCAACTTGGCAAACATGCTTTTAAGTTTTGAAATTTCCAGGTCTACTTCTAAACATCTTGTCGAGCACCATTTTCATTCACTTTCTTGAAAGGGACTTACATTTTTTACAACACAAGCTTGAATTTGTAGGTTATTTTGAGTGTCTATAGGGATTTGCTAGAGTGAAGCATGAAGTGCCTTGAAGAGTTTCATTAAATTAAAACATTGAAAGAAATGCTATAGAGTGAATTCACCCTGTCTTTAGAGGCTTTCTATCAATTTTTGACTCACACCCCTCTGACATTGAAAGGTGTGCTATTTTTGGACTAAAGGAATGCTTTTTTAGGACTAAAGCTGACTTAGCAGAGGATGGTTTCAATCCATCGACCTCTGGGTTATGGGCCCAGCACGCTTCCGCTGCGCCACTCTGCTTTCCCAGCACCCCAGATGGGACTCGAACCCACAATCCCTGGCTTAGGAGGCCAGTGCCTTATCCATTAGGCCACTGGGGCTCTTGCTAAAGCTTGCGGATGTCCAGTACCCACGATGAACGCAACCTATACTTCTGGAATATATCAGAGGGCTCTGTTCTCAGTACAGTCTGTTCTAGTCAGACACCTGAGAGACAGAAAAATGAAAAGTCAGTACAATGCTTCAACTCAATTTTGTTTCTGTACTGCTTTGTGCAAACACGACCATAGCTGAAGGGAATTAGCAGATCTTTTGTCATTTCAATCATTATGAATTTCAGTTTCCCTTTCACCTACTGAGCAGGGGACTTAGCAGATCTTTTGTATTTTCAATCTTTCTGGATTTCAGTTTCCCTTTCACCCAATCTTTGACATCCAGTGACATTTGAAAAATCCACACGTTGTTCCGCATCACCTCTTTTGGCCAAATATGTAGAAGTCTGGAGGTCCTGGAGAAGATTCAGCAAGAGATCTTTGATAAGATAGGCCAATGTAACACATCTCTCGACATTACCCCTTGTCATCACGCCATCTGTTGTCAGCAAATCAACCTCATGGCTCAAGGGAATTAGCAGATCTTTTGTACAAGCATATGAACATATCAACTTGGCAAACATGCTTTTAAGTTTTGAAATTTCCAGGTCTACTTCTAAACATCTTGTCGAGCACCATTTTCATTCACTTTCTTGAAAGGGACTTACATTTTTTACAACACAAGCTTGAATTTGTAGGTTATTTTGAGTGTCTATAGGGATTTGCTAGAGTGAAGCATGAAGTGCCTTGAAGAGTTTCATTAAATTAAAACATTGAAAGAAATGCTATAGAGTGAATTCACCCTGTCTTTAGAGGCTTTCTATCAATTTTTGACTCACACCCCTCTGACATTGAAAGGTGTGCTATTTTTGGACTAAAGGAATGCTTTTTTAGGACTAAAGCTGACTTAGCAGAGGATGGTTTCGATCCATCGACCTCTGGGTTATGGGCCCAGCACGCTTCCGCTGCGCCACTCTGCTTTCCCAGCACCCCAGATGGGACTCGAACCAACAATCCCTGGCTTAGGAGGCCAGTGCCTTATCCATTAGGCCACTGGGGCTCTTGCTAAAGCTTGCGGATGTCCAGTACCCACGATGAACGCAACCTATACTTCTGGAATATATCAGAGGGCTCTGTTCTCAGTACAGTCTGTTCTAGTCAGACACCTGAGAGACAGAAAAATGAAAAGTCAGTACAATGCTTCAACTCAATTTTGTTTCTGTACTGCTTTGTGCAAACACGACCATAGCTGAAGGGAATTAGCAGATCTTTTGTCATTTCAATCATTATGAATTTCAGTTTCCCTTTCACCTACTGAGCAGGGGACTTAGCAGATCTTTTGTATTTTCAATCTTTCTGGATTTCAGTTTCCCTTTCACCCAATCTTTGACATCCAGTGACATTTGAAAAATCCACACGTTGTTCCGCATCACCTCTTTTGGCCAAATATGTAGAAGTCTGGAGGTCCTGGAGAAGATTCAGCAAGAGATCTTTGATAAGATAGGCCAATGTAACACATCTCTCGACATTACCCCTTGTCATCACGCCATCTGTTGTCAGCAAATCAACCTCATGGCTCAAGGGAATTGGCAGATCTTTTGTACAAGCATATGAACATATCAGCTTGGCAAACATGCTTTTAAGTTTTGAAATTTCCAGGTCTACTTCTAAACATCTTGTCGAGCACCATTTTCATTCACTTTCTTGAAAGGGACTTACATTTTTTACAACACAAGCTTGAATTTGTAGGTTATTTTGAGTGTCTATTGGGATTTGCTAGAGTGAAGCATGAAGTGCCTTGAAGAGTTTCATTAAATTAAAACATTGAAAGAAATGCTATAGAGTGAATTCACCCTGTCTTTAGAGGCTTTCTATCAATTTTTGACTCACACCCCTCTGACATTGAAAGGTGTGCTATTTTTGGACTAAAGGAATGCTTTTTTAGGACTAAAGCTGACTTAGCAGAGGATGGTTTCGATCCATCGACCTCTGGGTTATGGGCCCAGCACGCTTCCGCTGCGCCACTCTGCTTTCCCAGCACCCCTGATGGGACTCGAACCCACAATCCCTGGCTTAGGAGGCCAGTGCTTTATCCATTAGGCCACTGGGGCTCTTGCTAAAGCTTGCGGATGTCCAGTACCCACGATGAACGCAACCTATACTTCTGGAATATATCAGAGGGCTCTGTTCTCAGTACAGTCTGTTCTAGTCAGACACCTGAGAGACAGAAAAATGAAAAGTCAGTACAATGCTTCAACTCAATTTTGTTTCTGTACTGCTTTGTGCAAACACGACCATAGCTGAAGGGAATTAGCAGATCTTTTGTCATTTCAATCATTATGAATTTCAGTTTCCCTTTCACCCACTGAGCAGGGGACTTAGCAGATCTTTTGTATTTTCAATCTTTCTGGATTTCAGTTTCCCTTTCACCCAATCTTTGATATCCAGTGACATTTGAAAAATCCACACGTTGTTCCGCGTCCATTCTTTTGGCCAAATATGTAGGAGAAGTCTGGAGGTCCTGGAGAAGATTTAGCAAGAGATCTTTGATAAGATAGGCCAGTGTAACACATCTCTCGACATTACCCCTTGTCATCACGCCATCTGTTGTCAGCAAATCAACCTCATGGCTCAAGGGAATTGGCAGATCTTTTGTACAAGCATATGAACATATCAGCTTGGCAAACATGCTTTTAAGTTTTGAAATTTCCAGGTCTACTTCTAAACATCTTGTCGAGCACCATTTTCATTCACTTTCTTGAAAGGGACTTAAATTTTTTACAACACAAGCTTGAATTTGTAGGTTATTTTGAGTGTCTATTGGGATTTGCTAGAGTGAAGCATGAAGTGCCTTGAAGAGTTTCATTAAATTAAAACATTGAAAGAAATGCTATAGAGTGAATTCACCCTGTCTTTAGAGGCTTTCTATCAATTTTTGACTCACACCCCTCTGACATTGAAAGGTGTGCTATTTTTGGACTAAAGGAATGCTTTTTTAGGACTAAAGCTGACTTAGCAGAGGATGGTTTCGATCCATCGACCTCTGGGTTATGGGCCCAGCACGCTTCCGCTGCGCCACTCTGCTTTCCCAGCACCCCTGATGGGACTCGAACCCACAATCCCTGGCTTAGGAGGCCAGTGCTTTATCCATTAGGCCACTGGGGCTCTTGCTAAAGCTTGCGGATGTCCAGTACCCACGATGAACGCAACCTATACTTCTGGAATATATCAGAGGGCTCTGTTCTCAGTACAGTCTGTTCTAGTCAGACACCTGAGAGACAGAAAAATGAAAAGTCAGTACAATGCTTCAACTCAATTTTGTTTCTGTACTGCTTTGTGCAAACACGACCATAGCTGAAGGGAATTAGCAGATCTTTTGTCATTTCAATCATTATGAATTTCAGTTTCCCTTTCACCCACTGAGCAGGGGACTTAGCAGATCTTTTGTATTTTCAATCTTTCTGGATTTCAGTTTCCCTTTCACCCAATCTTTGATATCCAGTGACATTTGAAAAATCCACACGTTGTTCCGCGTCCATTCTTTTGGCCAAATATGTAGGAGAAGTCTGGAGGTCCTGGAGAAGATTTAGCAAGAGATCTTTGATAAGATAGGCCAGTGTAACACATCTCTCGACATTACCCCTTGTCATCACGCCATCTGTTGTCAGCAAATCAACCTCATGGCTCAAGGGAATTGGCAGATCTTTTGTACAAGCATATGAACATATCAGCTTGGCAAACATGCTTTTAAGTTTTGAAATTTCCAGGTCTACTTCTAAACATCTTGTCGAGCACCATTTTCATTCACTTTCTTGAAAGGGACTTAAATTTTTTACAACACAAGCTTGAATTTGTAGGTTATTTTGAGTGTCTATTGGGATTTGCTAGAGTGAAGCATGAAGTGCCTTGAAGAGTTTCATTAAATTAAAACATTGAAAGAAATGCTATAGAGTGAATTCACCCTGTCTTTAGAGGCTTTCTATCAATTTTTGACTCACACCCCTCTGACATTGAAAGGTGTGCTATTTTTGGACTAAAGGAATGCTTTTTTAGGACTAAAGCTGACTTAGCAGAGGATGGTTTCGATCCATCGACCTCTGGGTTATGGGCCCAGCACGCTTCCGCTGCGCCACTCTGCTTTCCCAGCACCTCAGATGGGACTCGAACCCACAATCCCTGGCTTAGGAGGCCAGTGCCTTATCCATTAGGCCACTGGGGCTCTTGCTAAAGCTTGCGGATGTCCAGTACCCACGATGAACGCAACCTATACTTCTGGAATATATCAGAGGGCTCTGTTCTCAGTACAGTCTGTTCTAGTCAGACACCTGAGAGACAGAAAAATGAAAAGTCAGTACAATGCTTCAACTCAATTTTGTTTCTGTACTGCTTTGTGCAAACACGACCATAGCTGAAGGGAATTAGCAGATCTTTTGTCATTTCAATCATTATGAATTTCAGTTTCCCTTTCACCCACTGAGCAGGGGACTTAGCAGATCTTTTGTATTTTCAATCTTTCTGGATTTCAGTTTCCCTTTCACCCAATCTTTGATATCCAGTGACATTTGAAAAATCCACACGTTGTTCCGCGTCCATTCTTTTGGCCAAATATGTAGGAGAAGTCTGGAGGTCCTGGAGAAGATTTAGCAAGAGATCTTTGATAAGATAGGCCAGTGTAACACATCTCTCGACATTACCCCTTGTCATCACGCCATCTGTTGTCAGCAAATCAACCTCATGGCTCAAGGGAATTAGCAGATCTTTTGTACAAGCATATGAACATATCAACTTGGCAAACATGCTTTTAAGTTTTGAAATTTCCAGGTCTACTTCTAAACATCTTGTCGAGCACCATTTTCATTCACTTTCTTGAAAGGGACTTACATTTTTTACAACACAAGCTTGAATTTGTAGGTTATTTTGAGTGTCTATAGGGATTTGCTAGAGTGAAGCATGAAGTGCCTTGAAGAGTTTCATTAAATTAAAACATTGAAAGAAATGCTATAGAGTGAATTCACCCTGTCTTTAGAGGCTTTCTATCAATTTTTGACTCACACCCCTCTGACATTGAAAGGTGTGCTATTTTTGGACTAAAGGAATGCTTTTTTAGGACTAAAGCTGACTTAGCAGAGGATGGTTTCAATCCATCGACCTCTGGGTTATGGGCCCAGCACGCTTCCGCTGCGCCACTCTGCTTTCCCAGCACCCCAGATGGGACTCGAACCCACAATCCCTGGCTTAGGAGGCCAGTGCCTTATCCATTAGGCCACTGGGGCTCTTGCTAAAGCTTGCGGATGTCCAGTACCCACGATGAACGCAACCTATACTTCTGGAATATATCAGAGGGCTCTGTTCTCAGTACAGTCTGTTCTAGTCAGACACCTGAGAGACAGAAAAATGAAAAGTCAGTACAATGCTTCAACTCAATTTTGTTTCTGTACTGCTTTGTGCAAACACGACCATAGCTGAAGGGAATTAGCAGATCTTTTGTCATTTCAATCATTATGAATTTCAGTTTCCCTTTCACCCACTGAGCAGGGGACTTAGCAGATCTTTTGTATTTTCAATCTTTCTGGATTTCAGTTTCCCTTTCACCCAATCTTTGATATCCAGTGACATTTGAAAAATCCACACGTTGTTCCGCGTCCATTCTTTTGGCCAAATATGTAGGAGAAGTCTGGAGGTCCTGGAGAAGATTTAGCAAGAGATCTTTGATAAGATAGGCCAGTGTAACACATCTCTCGACATTACCCCTTGTCATCACGCCATCTGTTGTCAGCAAATCAACCTCATGGCTCAAGGGAATTGGCAGATCTTTTGTACAAGCATATGAACATATCAGCTTGGCAAACATGCTTTTAAGTTTTGAAATTTCCAGGTCTACTTCTAAACATCTTGTCGAGCACCATTTTCATTCACTTTCTTGAAAGGGACTTAAATTTTTTACAACACAAGCTTGAATTTGTAGGTTATTTTGAGTGTCTATTGGGATTTGCTAGAGTGAAGCATGAAGTGCCTTGAAGAGTTTCATTAAATTAAAACATTGAAAGAAATGCTATAGAGTGAATTCACCCTGTCTTTAGAGGCTTTCTATCAATTTTTGACTCACACCCCTCTGACATTGAAAGGTGTGCTATTTTTGGACTAAAGGAATGCTTTTTTAGGACTAAAGCTGACTTAGCAGAGGATGGTTTCGATCCATCGACCTCTGGGTTATGGGCCCAGCACGCTTCCGCTGCGCCACTCTGCTTTCCCAGCACCCCTGATGGGACTCGAACCCACAATCCCTGGCTTAGGAGGCCAGTGCTTTATCCATTAGGCCACTGGGGCTCTTGCTAAAGCTTGCGGATGTCCAGTACCCACGATGAACGCAACCTATACTTCTGGAATATATCAGAGGGCTCTGTTCTCAGTACAGTCTGTTCTAGTCAGACACCTGAGAGACAGAAAAATGAAAAGTCAGTACAATGCTTCAACTCAATTTTGTTTCTGTACTGCTTTGTGCAAACACGACCATAGCTGAAGGGAATTAGCAGATCTTTTGTCATTTCAATCATTATGAATTTCAGTTTCCCTTTCACCCACTGAGCAGGGGACTTAGCAGATCTTTTGTATTTTCAATCTTTCTGGATTTCAGTTTCCCTTTCACCCAATCTTTGATATCCAGTGACATTTGAAAAATCCACACGTTGTTCCGCGTCCATTCTTTTGGCCAAATATGTAGGAGAAGTCTGGAGGTCCTGGAGAAGATTTAGCAAGAGATCTTTGATAAGATAGGCCAGTGTAACACATCTCTCGACATTACCCCTTGTCATCACGCCATCTGTTGTCAGCAAATCAACCTCATGGCTCAAGGGAATTGGCAGATCTTTTGTACAAGCATATGAACATATCAGCTTGGCAAACATGCTTTTAAGTTTTGAAATTTCCAGGTCTACTTCTAAACATCTTGTCGAGCACCATTTTCATTCACTTTCTTGAAAGGGACTTAAATTTTTTACAACACAAGCTTGAATTTGTAGGTTATTTTGAGTGTCTATTGGGATTTGCTAGAGTGAAGCATGAAGTGCCTTGAAGAGTTTCATTAAATTAAAACATTGAAAGAAATGCTATAGAGTGAATTCACCCTGTCTTTAGAGGCTTTCTATCAATTTTTGACTCACACCCCTCTGACATTGAAAGGTGTGCTATTTTTGGACTAAAGGAATGCTTTTTTAGGACTAAAGCTGACTTAGCAGAGGATGGTTTCGATCCATCGACCTCTGGGTTATGGGCCCAGCACGCTTCCGCTGCGCCACTCTGCTTTCCCAGCACCTCAGATGGGACTCGAACCCACAATCCCTGGCTTAGGAGGCCAGTGCCTTATCCATTAGGCCACTGGGGCTCTTGCTAAAGCTTGCGGATGTCCAGTACCCACGATGAACGCAACCTATACTTCTGGAATATATCAGAGGGCTCTGTTCTCAGTACAGTCTGTTCTAGTCAGACACCTGAGAGACAGAAAAATGAAAAGTCAGTACAATGCTTCAACTCAATTTTGTTTCTGTACTGCTTTGTGCAAACACGACCATAGCTGAAGGGAATTAGCAGATCTTTTGTCATTTCAATCATTATGAATTTCAGTTTCCCTTTCACCCACTGAGCAGGGGACTTAGCAGATCTTTTGTATTTTCAATCTTTCTGGATTTCAGTTTCCCTTTCACCCAATCTTTGATATCCAGTGACATTTGAAAAATCCACACGTTGTTCCGCGTCCATTCTTTTGGCCAAATATGTAGGAGAAGTCTGGAGGTCCTGGAGAAGATTTAGCAAGAGATCTTTGATAAGATAGGCCAGTGTAACACATCTCTCGACATTACCCCTTGTCATCACGCCATCTGTTGTCAGCAAATCAACCTCATGGCTCAAGGGAATTAGCAGATCTTTTGTACAAGCATATGAACATATCAACTTGGCAAACATGCTTTTAAGTTTTGAAATTTCCAGGTCTACTTCTAAACATCTTGTCGAGCACCATTTTCATTCACTTTCTTGAAAGGGACTTACATTTTTTACAACACAAGCTTGAATTTGTAGGTTATTTTGAGTGTCTATAGGGATTTGCTAGAGTGAAGCATGAAGTGCCTTGAAGAGTTTCATTAAATTAAAACATTGAAAGAAATGCTATAGAGTGAATTCACCCTGTCTTTAGAGGCTTTCTATCAATTTTTGACTCACACCCCTCTGACATTGAAAGGTGTGCTATTTTTGGACTAAAGGAATGCTTTTTTAGGACTAAAGCTGACTTAGCAGAGGATGGTTTCAATCCATCGACCTCTGGGTTATGGGCCCAGCACGCTTCCGCTGCGCCACTCTGCTTTCCCAGCACCCCAGATGGGACTCGAACCCACAATCCCTGGCTTAGGAGGCCAGTGCCTTATCCATTAGGCCACTGGGGCTCTTGCTAAAGCTTGCGGATGTCCAGTACCCACGATGAACGCAACCTATACTTCTGGAATATATCAGAGGGCTCTGTTCTCAGTACAGTCTGTTCTAGTCAGACACCTGAGAGACAGAAAAATGAAAAGTCAGTACAATGCTTCAACTCAATTTTGTTTCTGTACTGCTTTGTGCAAACACGACCATAGCTGAAGGGAATTAGCAGATCTTTTGTCATTTCAATCATTATGAATTTCAGTTTCCCTTTCACCTACTGAGCAGGGGACTTAGCAGATCTTTTGTATTTTCAATCTTTCTGGATTTCAGTTTCCCTTTCACCCAATCTTTGACATCCAGTGACATTTGAAAAATCCACACGTTGTTCCGCATCACCTCTTTTGGCCAAATATGTAGAAGTCTGGAGGTCCTGGAGAAGATTCAGCAAGAGATCTTTGATAAGATAGGCCAATGTAACACATCTCTCGACATTACCCCTTGTCATCACGCCATCTGTTGTCAGCAAATCAACCTCATGGCTCAAGGGAATTGGCAGATCTTTTGTACAAGCATATGAACATATCAGCTTGGCAAACATGCTTTTAAGTTTTGAAATTTCCAGGTCTACTTCTAAACATCTTGTCGAGCACCATTTTCATTCACTTTCTTGAAAGGGACTTAAATTTTTTACAACACAAGCTTGAATTTGTAGGTTATTTTGAGTGTCTATTGGGATTTGCTAGAGTGAAGCATGAAGTGCCTTGAAGAGTTTCATTAAATTAAAACATTGAAAGAAATGCTATAGAGTGAATTCACCCTGTCTTTAGAGGCTTTCTATCAATTTTTGACTCACACCCCTCTGACATTGAAAGGTGTGCTATTTTTGGACTAAAGGAATGCTTTTTTAGGACTAAAGCTGACTTAGCAGAGGATGGTTTCGATCCATCGACCTCTGGGTTATGGGCCCAGCACGCTTCCGCTGCGCCACTCTGCTTTCCCAGCACCTCAGATGGGACTCGAACCCACAATCCCTGGCTTAGGAGGCCAGTGCCTTATCCATTAGGCCACTGGGGCTCTTGCTAAAGCTTGCGGATGTCCAGTACCCACGATGAACGCAACCTATACTTCTGGAATATATCAGAGGGCTCTGTTCTCAGTACAGTCTGTTCTAGTCAGACACCTGAGAGACAGAAAAATGAAAAGTCAGTACAATGCTTCAACTCAATTTTGTTTCTGTACTGCTTTGTGCAAACACGACCATAGCTGAAGGGAATTAGCAGATCTTTTGTCATTTCAATCATTATGAATTTCAGTTTCCCTTTCACCCACTGAGCAGGGGACTTAGCAGATCTTTTGTATTTTCAATCTTTCTGGATTTCAGTTTCCCTTTCACCCAATCTTTGATATCCAGTGACATTTGAAAAATCCACACGTTGTTCCGCGTCCATTCTTTTGGCCAAATATGTAGAAGTCTGGAGGTCCTGGAGAAGATTCAGCAAGAGATCTTTGATAAGATAGGCCAGTGTAACACATCTCTCGACATTACCCCTTGTCATCACGCCATCTGTTGTCAGCAAATCAACCTCATGGCTCAAGGGAATTAGCAGATCTTTTGTACAAGCATATGAACATATCAACTTGGCAAACATGCTTTTAAGTTTTGAAATTTCCAGGTCTACTTCTAAACATCTTGTCGAGCACCATTTTCATTCACTTTCTTGAAAGGCACTTACATTTTTTACAACACAAGCTTGAATTTGTAGGTTATTTTGAGTGTCTATTGGGATTTGCTAGAGTGAAGCATGAAGTGCCTTGAAGAGTTTCATTAAATTAAAACATTGAAAGAAATGCTATAGAGTGAATTCACCCTGTCTTTAGAGGCTTTCTATCAATTTTTGACTCACACCCCTCTGACATTGAAAGGTGTGCTATTTTTGGACTAAAGGAATGCTTTTTTAGGACTAAAGCTGACTTAGCAGAGGATGGTTTCGATCCATCGACCTCTGGGTTATGGGCCCAGCACGCTTCCGCTGCGCCACTCTGCTTTCCCATCACCCCTGATGGGACTCGAACCCACAATCCCTGGCTTAGGAGGCCAGTGCTTTATCCATTAGGCCACTGGGGCTCTTGCTAAAGCTTGCGGATGTCCAGTACCCACGATGAACGCAACCTATACTTCTGGAATATATCAGAGGGCTCTGTTCTCAGTACAGTCTGTTCTAGTCAGACACCTGAGAGACAGAAAAATGAAAAGTCAGTACAATGCTTCAACTCAATTTTGTTTCTGTACTGCTTTGTGCAAACACGACCATAGCTGAAGGGAATTAGCAGATCTTTTGTCATTTCAATCATTATGAATTTCAGTTTCCCTTTCACCCACTGAGCAGGGGACTTAGCAGATCTTTTGTATTTTCAATCTTTCTGGATTTCAGTTTCCCTTTCACCCAATCTTTGACATCCAGTGACATTTGAAAAATCCACACGTTGTTCCGCGTCACCTCTTTTGGCCAAATATGTAGAAGTCTGGAGGTCCTGGAGAAGATTCAGCAAGAGATCTTTGATAAGATAGGCCAATGTAACACATCTCTCGACATTACCCCTTGTCATCACGCCATCTGTTGTCAGCAAATCAACCTCATGGCTCAAGGGAATTGGCAGATCTTTTGTACAAGCATATGAACATATCAGCTTGGCAAACATGCTTTTAAGTTTTGAAATTTCCAGGTCTACTTCTAAACATCTTGTCGAGCACCATTTTCATTCACTTTCTTGAAAGGGACTTAAATTTTTTACAACACAAGCTTGAATTTGTAGGTTATTTTGAGTGTCTATTGGGATTTGCTAGAGTGAAGCATGAAGTGCCTTGAAGAGTTTCATTAAATTAAAACATTGAAAGAAATGCTATAGAGTGAATTCACCCTGTCTTTAGAGGCTTTCTATCAATTTTTGACTCACACCCCTCTGACATTGAAAGGTGTGCTATTTTTGGACTAAAGGAATGCTTTTTTAGGACTAAAGCTGACTTAGCAGAGGATGGTTTCGATCCATCGACCTCTGGGTTATGGGCCCAGCACGCTTCCGCTGTGCCACTCTGCTTTCCCAGCACCCCAGATGGGACTCGAACCCACAATCCCTGGCTTAGGAGGCCAGTGCCTTATCCATTAGGCCACTGGGGCTCTTGCTAAAGCTTGCGGATGTCCAGTACCCACGATGAACGCAACCTATACTTCTGGAATATATCAGAGGGCTCTGTTCTCAGTACAGTCTGTTCTAGTCAAACACCTGAGAGACAGAAAAATGAAAAGTCAGTACAATGCTTCAACTCAATTTTGTTTCTGTACTGCTTTGTGCAAACACGACCATAGCTGAAGGGAATTAGCAGATCTTTTGTCAT
Source organism: Brachyhypopomus gauderio (assembly GCF_052324685.1). Lineage (NCBI taxonomy): Eukaryota > Metazoa > Chordata > Actinopteri > Gymnotiformes > Hypopomidae > Brachyhypopomus > Brachyhypopomus gauderio. The sequence goes on along the minus strand of NC_135220.1, from coordinate 7,615,033 downwards.
TTCAATCATTATGAATTTCAGTTTCCCTTTCACCCACTGAGCAGGGGACTTAGCAGATCTTTTGTATTTTCAATCTTTCTGGATTTCAGTTTCCCTTTCACCCAATCTTTGACATCCAGTGACATTTGAAAAATCCACACGTTGTTCCGCGTCACCTCTTTTGGCCAAATATGTAGGAGAAGTCTGGAGGTCCTGGAGAAGATTCAGCAAGAGATCTTTGATAAGATAGGCCAGTGTAACACATCTCTCGACATTACCCCTTGACATCACGCCATCTGTTGTCAGCAAATCAACCTCATGGCTCAAGGGAATTAGCAGATCTTTTGTACAAGCATATGAACATATCAGCTTGGCAAACATGCTTTTAAGTTTTGAAATTTCCAGGTCTACTTCTAAACATCTTGTCGAGCACCATTTTCATTCACTTTCTTGAAAGGGACTTACATTTTTTACAACACAAGCTTGAATTTGTAGGTTATTTTGAGTGTCTATTGGGATTTGCTAGAGTGAAGCATGAAGTGCCTTGAAGAGTTTCATTAAATTAAAACATTGAAAGAAATGCTATAGAGTGAATTCACCCTGTCTTTAGAGGCTTTCTATCAATTTTTGACTCACACCCCTCTGACATTGAAAGGTGTGCTATTTTTGGACTAAAGGAATGTTTTTTTAGGACTAAAGCTGACTTAGCAGAGGATGGTTTCGATCCATCGACCTCTGGGTTATGGGCCCAGCAAGCTTCCGCTGCGCCACTCTGCTTTCCCAGCACCCCAGATGGGACTCGAACCCACAATCCCTGGCTTAGGAGGCCAGTGCCTTATCCATTAGGCCACTGGGGCTCTTGCTAAAGCTTGCGGATGTCCAGTACCCACGATGAACGCAACCTATACTTCTGGAATATATCAGAGGGCTCTGTTCTCAGTACAGTCTGTTCTAGTCAGACACCTGAGAGACAGAAAAATGAAAAGTCAGTACAATGCTTCAACTCAATTTTGTTTCTGTACTGCTTTGTGCAAACACGACCATAGCTGAAGGGAATTAGCAGATCTTTTGTCATTTCAATCATTATGAATTTCAGTTTCCCTTTCACCCACTGAGCAGGGGACTTAGCAGATCTTTTGTATTTTCAATCTTTCTGGGTTTCAGTTTCCCTTTCACCCAATCTTTGATATCCAGTGACATTTGAAAAATCCACACGTTGTTCCGCGTCCATTCTTTTGGCCAAATATGTAGAAGTCTGGAGGTCCTGGAGAAGATTCAGCAAGAGATCTTTGATAAGATAGGCCAGTGTAACACATCTCTCGACATTACCCCTTGTCATCACGCCATCTGTTGTCAGCAAATCAACCTCATGGCTCAAGGGAATTAGCAGATCTTTTGTACAAGCATATGAACATATCAACTTGGCAAACATGCTTTTAAGTTTTGAAATTTCCAGGTCTACTTCTAAACATCTTGTCGAGCACCATTTTCATTCACTTTCTTGAAAGGGACTTACATTTTTTACAACACAAGCTTGAATTTGTAGGTTATTTTGAGTGTCTATTGGGATTTGCTAGAGTGAAGCATGAAGTGCCTTGAAGAGTTTCATTAAATTAAAACATTGAAAGAAATGCTATAGAGTGAATTCACCCTGTCTTTAGAGGCTTTCTATCAATTTTTGACTCACACCCCTCTGACATTGAAAGGTGTGCTATTTTTGGACTAAAGGAATGCTTTTTTAGGACTAAAGGTGACTTAGCAGAGGATGGTTTCGATCCATCGACCTCTGGGTTATGGGCCCAGCACGCTTCCGCTGCGCCACTCTGCTTTCCCAGCACCCCAGATGGGACTCGAACCAACAATCCCTGGCTTAGGAGGCCAGTGCCTTATCCATTAGGCCACTGGGGCTCTTGCTAAAGCTTGCGGATGTCCAGTACCCACGATGAACGCAACCTATACTTCTGGAATATATCAGAGGGCTCTGTTCTCAGTACAGTCTGTTCTAGTCAGACACCTGAGAGACAGAAAAATGAAAAGTCAGTACAATGCTTCAACTCAATTTTGTTTCTGTACTGCTTTGTGCAAACACGACCATAGCTGAAGGGAATTAGCAGATCTTTTGTCATTTCAATCATTATGAATTTCAGTTTCCCTTTCACCCACTGAGCAGGGGACTTAGCAGATCTTTTGTATTTTCAATCTTTCTGGATTTCAGTTTCCCTTTCACCCAATCTTTGACATCCAGTGACATTTGAAAAATCCACACGTTGTTCCGCATCACCTCTTTTGGCCAAATATGTAGAAGTCTGGAGGTCCTGGAGAAGATTCAGCAAGAGATCTTTGATAAGATAGGCCAATGTAACACATCTCTCGACATTACCCCTTGTCATCACGCCATCTGTTGTCAGCAAATCAACCTCATGGCTCAAGGGAATTGGCAGATCTTTTGTACAAGCATATGAACATATCAGCTTGGCAAACATGCTTTTAAGTTTTGAAATTTCCAGGTCTACTTCTAAACATCTTGTCGAGCACCATTTTCATTCACTTTCTTGAAAGGGACTTACATTTTTTACAACACAAGCTTGAATTTGTAGGTTATTTTGAGTGTCTATTGGGATTTGCTAGAGTGAAGCATGAAGTGCCTTGAAGAGTTTCATTAAATTAAAACATTGAAAGAAATGCTATAGAGTGAATTCACCCTGTCTTTAGAGGCTTTCTATCAATTTTTGACTCACACCCCTCTGACATTGAAAGGTGTGCTATTTTTGGACTAAAGGAATGCTTTTTTAGGACTAAAGGTGACTTAGCAGAGGATGGTTTCGATCCATCGACCTCTGGGTTATGGGCCCAGCACGCTTCCGCTGCGCCACTCTGCTTTCCCAGCACCCCAGATGGGACTCGAACCAACAATCCCTGGCTTAGGAGGCCAGTGCCTTATCCATTAGGCCACTGAGGCTCTTGCTAAAGCTTGCGGATGTCCAGTACCCACGATGAACGCAACCTATACTTCTGGAATATATCAGAGGGCTCTGTTCTCAGTACAGTCTGTTCTAGTCAGACACCTGAGAGACAGAAAAATGAAAAGTCAGTACAATGCTTCAACTCAATTTTGTTTCTGTACTGCTTTGTGCAAACACGACCATAGCTGAAGGGAATTAGCAGATCTTTTGTCATTTCAATCATTATGAATTTCAGTTTCCCTTTCACCTACTGAGCAGGGGACTTAGCAGATCTTTTGTATTTTCAATCTTTCTGGATTTCAGTTTCCCTTTCACCCAATCTTTGACATCCAGTGACATTTGAAAAATCCACACGTTGTTCCGCATCACCTCTTTTGGCCAAATATGTAGAAGTCTGGAGGTCCTGGAGAAGATTCAGCAAGAGATCTTTGATAAGATAGGCCAATGTAACACATCTCTCGACATTACCCCTTGTCATCACGCCATCTGTTGTCAGCAAATCAACCTCATGGCTCAAGGGAATTGGCAGATCTTTTGTACAAGCATATGAACATATCAGCTTGGCAAACATGCTTTTAAGTTTTGAAATTTCCAGGTCTACTTCTAAACATCTTGTCGAGCACCATTTTCATTCACTTTCTTGAAAGGGACTTACATTTTTTACAACACAAGCTTGAATTTGTAGGTTATTTTGAGTGTCTATTGGGATTTGCTAGAGTGAAGCATGAAGTGCCTTGAAGAGTTTCATTAAATTAAAACATTGAAAGAAATGCTATAGAGTGAATTCACCCTGTCTTTAGAGGCTTTCTATCAATTTTTGACTCACACCCCTCTGACATTGAAAGGTGTGCTATTTTTGGACTAAAGGAATGCTTTTTTAGGACTAAAGCTGACTTAGCAGAGGATGGTTTCGATCCATCGACCTCTGGGTTATGGGCCCAGCACGCTTCCGCTGCGCCACTCTGCTTTCCCAGCACCCCTGATGGGACTCGAACCCACAATCCCTGGCTTAGGAGGCCAGTGCTTTATCCATTAGGCCACTGGGGCTCTTGCTAAAGCTTGCGGATGTCCAGTACCCACGATGAACGCAACCTATACTTCTGGAATATATCAGAGGGCTCTGTTCTCAGTACAGTCTGTTCTAGTCAGACACCTGAGAGACAGAAAAATGAAAAGTCAGTACAATGCTTCAACTCAATTTTGTTTCTGTACTGCTTTGTGCAAACACGACCATAGCTGAAGGGAATTAGCAGATCTTTTGTCATTTCAATCATTATGAATTTCAGTTTCCCTTTCACCCACTGAGCAGGGGACTTAGCAGATCTTTTGTATTTTCAATCTTTCTGGATTTCAGTTTCCCTTTCACCCAATCTTTGACATCCAGTGACATTTGAAAAATCCACACGTTGTCCCGCGTCACCTCTTTTGGCCAAATATGTAGAAATCTGGAGGTCCTGGAGAAGATTCAGCAAGAGATCTTTGATAAGATAGGCCAATGTAACACATCTCTCGACATTACCCCTTGTCATCACGCCATCTGTTGTCAGCAAATCAACCTCATGGCTCAAGGGAATTGGCAGATCTTTTGTACAAGCATATGAACATATCAGCTTGGCAAACATGCTTTTAAGTTTTGAAATTTCCAGGTCTACTTCTAAACATCTTGTCGAGCACCATTTTCATTCACTTTCTTGAAAGGGACTTAAATTTTTTACAACACAAGCTTGAATTTGTAGGTTATTTTGAGTGTCTATTGGGATTTGCTAGAGTGAAGCATGAAGTGCCTTGAAGAGTTTCATTAAATTAAAACATTGAAAGAAATGCTATAGAGTGAATTCACCCTGTCTTTAGAGGCTTTCTATCAATTTTTGACTCACACCCCTCTGACATTGAAAGGTGTGCTATTTTTGGACTAAAGGAATGCTTTTTTAGGACTAAAGCTGACTTAGCAGAGGATGGTTTCGATCCATCGACCTCTGGGTTATGGGCACAGCACGCTTCCGCTGCGCCACTCTGCTTTCCCAGCACCTCAGATGGGACTCGAACCCACAATCCCTGGCTTAGGAGGCCAGTGCCTTATCCATTAGGCCACTGGGGCTCTTGCTAAAGCTTGCGGATGTCCAGTACCCACGATGAACGCAACCTATACTTCTGGAATATATCAGAGGGCTCTGTTCTCAGTACAGTCTGTTCTAGTCAGACACCTGAGAGACAGAAAAATGAAAAGTCAGTACAATGCTTCAACTCAATTTTGTTTCTGTACTGCTTTGTGCAAACACGACCATAGCTGAAGGGAATTAGCAGATCTTTTGTCATTTCAATCATTATGAATTTCAGTTTCCCTTTCACCCACTGAGCAGGGGACTTAGCAGATCTTTTGTATTTTCAATCTTTCTGGATTTCAGTTTCCCTTTCACCCAATCTTTGATATCCAGTGACATTTGAAAAATCCACACGTTGTTCCGCGTCCATTCTTTTGGCCAAATATGTAGGAGAAGTCTGGAGGTCCTGGAGAAGATTTAGCAAGAGATCTTTGATAAGATAGGCCAGTGTAACACATCTCTCGACATTACCCCTTGTCATCACGCCATCTGTTGTCAGCAAATCAACCTCATGGCTCAAGGGAATTGGCAGATCTTTTGTACAAGCATATGAACATATCAGCTTGGCAAACATGCTTTTAAGTTTTGAAATTTCCAGGTCTACTTCTAAACATCTTGTCGAGCACCATTTTCATTCACTTTCTTGAAAGGGACTTAAATTTTTTACAACACAAGCTTGAATTTGTAGGTTATTTTGAGTGTCTATTGGGATTTGCTAGAGTGAAGCATGAAGTGCCTTGAAGAGTTTCATTAAATTAAAACATTGAAAGAAATGCTATAGAGTGAATTCACCCTGTCTTTAGAGGCTTTCTATCAATTTTTGACTCACACCCCTCTGACATTGAAAGGTGTGCTATTTTTGGACTAAAGGAATGCTTTTTTAGGACTAAAGCTGACTTAGCAGAGGATGGTTTCGATCCATCGACCTCTGGGTTATGGGCCCAGCACGCTTCCGCTGCGCCACTCTGCTTTCCCAGCACCTCAGATGGGACTCGAACCCACAATCCCTGGCTTAGGAGGCCAGTGCCTTATCCATTAGGCCACTGGGGCTCTTGCTAAAGCTTGCGGATGTCCAGTACCCACGATGAACGCAACCTATACTTCTGGAATATATCAGAGGGCTCTGTTCTCAGTACAGTCTGTTCTAGTCAGACACCTGAGAGACAGAAAAATGAAAAGTCAGTACAATGCTTCAACTCAATTTTGTTTCTGTACTGCTTTGTGCAAACACGACCATAGCTGAAGGGAATTAGCAGATCTTTTGTCATTTCAATCATTATGAATTTCAGTTTCCCTTTCACCCACTGAGCAGGGGACTTAGCAGATCTTTTGTATTTTCAATCTTTCTGGATTTCAGTTTCCCTTTCACCCAATCTTTGATATCCAGTGACATTTGAAAAATCCACACGTTGTTCCGCGTCCATTCTTTTGGCCAAATATGTAGGAGAAGTCTGGAGGTCCTGGAGAAGATTTAGCAAGAGATCTTTGATAAGATAGGCCAGTGTAACACATCTCTCGACATTACCCCTTGTCATCACGCCATCTGTTGTCAGCAAATCAACCTCATGGCTCAAGGGAATTAGCAGATCTTTTGTACAAGCATATGAACATATCAACTTGGCAAACATGCTTTTAAGTTTTGAAATTTCCAGGTCTACTTCTAAACATCTTGTCGAGCACCATTTTCATTCACTTTCTTGAAAGGGACTTACATTTTTTACAACACAAGCTTGAATTTGTAGGTTATTTTGAGTGTCTATAGGGATTTGCTAGAGTGAAGCATGAAGTGCCTTGAAGAGTTTCATTAAATTAAAACATTGAAAGAAATGCTATAGAGTGAATTCACCCTGTCTTTAGAGGCTTTCTATCAATTTTTGACTCACACCCCTCTGACATTGAAAGGTGTGCTATTTTTGGACTAAAGGAATGCTTTTTTAGGACTAAAGCTGACTTAGCAGAGGATGGTTTCAATCCATCGACCTCTGGGTTATGGGCCCAGCACGCTTCCGCTGCGCCACTCTGCTTTCCCAGCACCCCAGATGGGACTCGAACCCACAATCCCTGGCTTAGGAGGCCAGTGCCTTATCCATTAGGCCACTGGGGCTCTTGCTAAAGCTTGCGGATGTCCAGTACCCACGATGAACGCAACCTATACTTCTGGAATATATCAGAGGGCTCTGTTCTCAGTACAGTCTGTTCTAGTCAGACACCTGAGAGACAGAAAAATGAAAAGTCAGTACAATGCTTCAACTCAATTTTGTTTCTGTACTGCTTTGTGCAAACACGACCATAGCTGAAGGGAATTAGCAGATCTTTTGTCATTTCAATCATTATGAATTTCAGTTTCCCTTTCACCTACTGAGCAGGGGACTTAGCAGATCTTTTGTATTTTCAATCTTTCTGGATTTCAGTTTCCCTTTCACCCAATCTTTGACATCCAGTGACATTTGAAAAATCCACACGTTGTTCCGCATCACCTCTTTTGGCCAAATATGTAGAAGTCTGGAGGTCCTGGAGAAGATTCAGCAAGAGATCTTTGATAAGATAGGCCAATGTAACACATCTCTTGACATTACCCCTTGTCATCACGCCATCTGTTGTCAGCAAATCAACCTCATGGCTCAAGGGAATTAGCAGATCTTTTGTACAAGCATATGAACATATCAACTTGGCAAACATGCTTTTAAGTTTTGAAATTTCCAGGTCTACTTCTAAACATCTTGTCGAGCACCATTTTCATTCACTTTCTTGAAAGGGACTTACATTTTTTACAACACAAGCTTGAATTTGTAGGTTATTTTGAGTGTCTATAGGGATTTGCTAGAGTGAAGCATGAAGTGCCTTGAAGAGTTTCATTAAATTAAAACATTGAAAGAAATGCTATAGAGTGAATTCACCCTGTCTTTAGAGGCTTTCTATCAATTTTTGACTCACACCCCTCTGACATTGAAAGGTGTGCTATTTTTGGACTAAAGGAATGCTTTTTTAGGACTAAAGCTGACTTAGCAGAGGATGGTTTCGATCCATCGACCTCTGGGTTATGGGCCCAGCACGCTTCCGCTGCGCCACTCTGCTTTCCCAGCACCCCAGATGGGACTCGAACCAACAATCCCTGGCTTAGGAGGCCAGTGCCTTATCCATTAGGCCACTGGGGCTCTTGCTAAAGCTTGCGGATGTCCAGTACCCACGATGAACGCAACCTATACTTCTGGAATATATCAGAGGGCTCTGTTCTCAGTACAGTCTGTTCTAGTCAGACACCTGAGAGACAGAAAAATGAAAAGTCAGTACAATGCTTCAACTCAATTTTGTTTCTGTACTGCTTTGTGCAAACACGACCATAGCTGAAGGGAATTAGCAGATCTTTTGTCATTTCAATCATTATGAATTTCAGTTTCCCTTTCACCTACTGAGCAGGGGACTTAGCAGATCTTTTGTATTTTCAATCTTTCTGGATTTCAGTTTCCCTTTCACCCAATCTTTGACATCCAGTGACATTTGAAAAATCCACACGTTGTTCCGCATCACCTCTTTTGGCCAAATATGTAGAAGTCTGGAGGTCCTGGAGAAGATTCAGCAAGAGATCTTTGATAAGATAGGCCAATGTAACACATCTCTCGACATTACCCCTTGTCATCACGCCATCTGTTGTCAGCAAATCAACCTCATGGCTCAAGGGAATTGGCAGATCTTTTGTACAAGCATATGAACATATCAGCTTGGCAAACATGCTTTTAAGTTTTGAAATTTCCAGGTCTACTTCTAAACATCTTGTCGAGCACCATTTTCATTCACTTTCTTGAAAGGGACTTACATTTTTTACAACACAAGCTTGAATTTGTAGGTTATTTTGAGTGTCTATTGGGATTTGCTAGAGTGAAGCATGAAGTGCCTTGAAGAGTTTCATTAAATTAAAACATTGAAAGAAATGCTATAGAGTGAATTCACCCTGTCTTTAGAGGCTTTCTATCAATTTTTGACTCACACCCCTCTGACATTGAAAGGTGTGCTATTTTTGGACTAAAGGAATGCTTTTTTAGGACTAAAGCTGACTTAGCAGAGGATGGTTTCGATCCATCGACCTCTGGGTTATGGGCCCAGCACGCTTCCGCTGCGCCACTCTGCTTTCCCAGCACCCCTGATGGGACTCGAACCCACAATCCCTGGCTTAGGAGGCCAGTGCTTTATCCATTAGGCCACTGGGGCTCTTGCTAAAGCTTGCGGATGTCCAGTACCCACGATGAACGCAACCTATACTTCTGGAATATATCAGAGGGCTCTGTTCTCAGTACAGTCTGTTCTAGTCAGACACCTGAGAGACAGAAAAATGAAAAGTCAGTACAATGCTTCAACTCAATTTTGTTTCTGTACTGCTTTGTGCAAACACGACCATAGCTGAAGGGAATTAGCAGATCTTTTGTCATTTCAATCATTATGAATTTCAGTTTCCCTTTCACCCACTGAGCAGGGGACTTAGCAGATCTTTTGTATTTTCAATCTTTCTGGATTTCAGTTTCCCTTTCACCCAATCTTTGATATCCAGTGACATTTGAAAAATCCACACGTTGTTCCGCGTCCATTCTTTTGGCCAAATATGTAGGAGAAGTCTGGAGGTCCTGGAGAAGATTTAGCAAGAGATCTTTGATAAGATAGGCCAGTGTAACACATCTCTCGACATTACCCCTTGTCATCACGCCATCTGTTGTCAGCAAATCAACCTCATGGCTCAAGGGAATTGGCAGATCTTTTGTACAAGCATATGAACATATCAGCTTGGCAAACATGCTTTTAAGTTTTGAAATTTCCAGGTCTACTTCTAAACATCTTGTCGAGCACCATTTTCATTCACTTTCTTGAAAGGGACTTAAATTTTTTACAACACAAGCTTGAATTTGTAGGTTATTTTGAGTGTCTATTGGGATTTGCTAGAGTGAAGCATGAAGTGCCTTGAAGAGTTTCATTAAATTAAAACATTGAAAGAAATGCTATAGAGTGAATTCACCCTGTCTTTAGAGGCTTTCTATCAATTTTTGACTCACACCCCTCTGACATTGAAAGGTGTGCTATTTTTGGACTAAAGGAATGCTTTTTTAGGACTAAAGCTGACTTAGCAGAGGATGGTTTCGATCCATCGACCTCTGGGTTATGGGCCCAGCACGCTTCCGCTGCGCCACTCTGCTTTCCCAGCACCCCTGATGGGACTCGAACCCACAATCCCTGGCTTAGGAGGCCAGTGCTTTATCCATTAGGCCACTGGGGCTCTTGCTAAAGCTTGCGGATGTCCAGTACCCACGATGAACGCAACCTATACTTCTGGAATATATCAGAGGGCTCTGTTCTCAGTACAGTCTGTTCTAGTCAGACACCTGAGAGACAGAAAAATGAAAAGTCAGTACAATGCTTCAACTCAATTTTGTTTCTGTACTGCTTTGTGCAAACACGACCATAGCTGAAGGGAATTAGCAGATCTTTTGTCATTTCAATCATTATGAATTTCAGTTTCCCTTTCACCCACTGAGCAGGGGACTTAGCAGATCTTTTGTATTTTCAATCTTTCTGGATTTCAGTTTCCCTTTCACCCAATCTTTGACATCCAGTGACATTTGAAAAATCCACACGTTGTCCCGCGTCACCTCTTTTGGCCAAATATGTAGGAGAAGTCTGGAGGTCCTGGAGAAGATTTAGCAAGAGATCTTTGATAAGATAGGCCAGTGTAACACATCTCTCGACATTACCCCTTGTCATCACGCCATCTGTTGTCAGCAAATCAACCTCATGGCTCAAGGGAATTGGCAGATCTTTTGTACAAGCATATGAACATATCAGCTTGGCAAACATGCTTTTAAGTTTTGAAATTTCCAGGTCTACTTCTAAACATCTTGTCGAGCACCATTTTCATTCACTTTCTTGAAAGGGACTTAAATTTTTTACAACACAAGCTTGAATTTGTAGGTTATTTTGAGTGTCTATTGGGATTTGCTAGAGTGAAGCATGAAGTGCCTTGAAGAGTTTCATTAAATTAAAACATTGAAAGAAATGCTATAGAGTGAATTCACCCTGTCTTTAGAGGCTTTCTATCAATTTTTGACTCACACCCCTCTGACATTGAAAGGTGTGCTATTTTTGGACTAAAGGAATGCTTTTTTAGGACTAAAGCTGACTTAGCAGAGGATGGTTTCGATCCATCGACCTCTGGGTTATGGGCCCAGCACGCTTCCGCTGCGCCACTCTGCTTTCCCAGCACCTCAGATGGGACTCGAACCCACAATCCCTGGCTTAGGAGGCCAGTGCCTTATCCATTAGGCCACTGGGGCTCTTGCTAAAGCTTGCGGATGTCCAGTACCCACGATGAACGCAACCTATACTTCTGGAATATATCAGAGGGCTCTGTTCTCAGTACAGTCTGTTCTAGTCAGACACCTGAGAGACAGAAAAATGAAAAGTCAGTACAATGCTTCAACTCAATTTTGTTTCTGTACTGCTTTGTGCAAACACGACCATAGCTGAAGGGAATTAGCAGATCTTTTGTCATTTCAATCATTATGAATTTCAGTTTCCCTTTCACCCACTGAGCAGGGGACTTAGCAGATCTTTTGTATTTTCAATCTTTCTGGATTTCAGTTTCCCTTTCACCCAATCTTTGATATCCAGTGACATTTGAAAAATCCACACGTTGTTCCGCGTCCATTCTTTTGGCCAAATATGTAGGAGAAGTCTGGAGGTCCTGGAGAAGATTTAGCAAGAGATCTTTGATAAGATAGGCCAGTGTAACACATCTCTCGACATTACCCCTTGTCATCACGCCATCTGTTGTCAGCAAATCAACCTCATGGCTCAAGGGAATTAGCAGATCTTTTGTACAAGCATATGAACATATCAACTTGGCAAACATGCTTTTAAGTTTTGAAATTTCCAGGTCTACTTCTAAACATCTTGTCGAGCACCATTTTCATTCACTTTCTTGAAAGGGACTTACATTTTTTACAACACAAGCTTGAATTTGTAGGTTATTTTGAGTGTCTATAGGGATTTGCTAGAGTGAAGCATGAAGTGCCTTGAAGAGTTTCATTAAATTAAAACATTGAAAGAAATGCTATAGAGTGAATTCACCCTGTCTTTAGAGGCTTTCTATCAATTTTTGACTCACACCCCTCTGACATTGAAAGGTGTGCTATTTTTGGACTAAAGGAATGCTTTTTTAGGACTAAAGCTGACTTAGCAGAGGATGGTTTCAATCCATCGACCTCTGGGTTATGGGCCCAGCACGCTTCCGCTGCGCCACTCTGCTTTCCCAGCACCCCAGATGGGACTCGAACCCACAATCCCTGGCTTAGGAGGCCAGTGCCTTATCCATTAGGCCACTGGGGCTCTTGCTAAAGCTTGCGGATGTCCAGTACCCACGATGAACGCAACCTATACTTCTGGAATATATCAGAGGGCTCTGTTCTCAGTACAGTCTGTTCTAGTCAGACACCTGAGAGACAGAAAAATGAAAAGTCAGTACAATGCTTCAACTCAATTTTGTTTCTGTACTGCTTTGTGCAAACACGACCATAGCTGAAGGGAATTAGCAGATCTTTTGTCATTTCAATCATTATGAATTTCAGTTTCCCTTTCACCTACTGAGCAGGGGACTTAGCAGATCTTTTGTATTTTCAATCTTTCTGGATTTCAGTTTCCCTTTCACCCAATCTTTGACATCCAGTGACATTTGAAAAATCCACACGTTGTTCCGCATCACCTCTTTTGGCCAAATATGTAGAAGTCTGGAGGTCCTGGAGAAGATTCAGCAAGAGATCTTTGATAAGATAGGCCAATGTAACACATCTCTTGACATTACCCCTTGTCATCACGCCATCTGTTGTCAGCAAATCAACCTCATGGCTCAAGGGAATTAGCAGATCTTTTGTACAAGCATATGAACATATCAACTTGGCAAACATGCTTTTAAGTTTTGAAATTTCCAGGTCTACTTCTAAACATCTTGTCGAGCACCATTTTCATTCACTTTCTTGAAAGGGACTTACATTTTTTACAACACAAGCTTGAATTTGTAGGTTATTTTGAGTGTCTATAGGGATTTGCTAGAGTGAAGCATGAAGTGCCTTGAAGAGTTTCATTAAATTAAAACATTGAAAGAAATGCTATAGAGTGAATTCACCCTGTCTTTAGAGGCTTTCTATCAATTTTTGACTCACACCCCTCTGACATTGAAAGGTGTGCTATTTTTGGACTAAAGGAATGCTTTTTTAGGACTAAAGCTGACTTAGCAGAGGATGGTTTCGATCCATCGACCTCTGGGTTATGGGCCCAGCACGCTTCCGCTGCGCCACTCTGCTTTCCCAGCACCCCAGATGGGACTCGAACCAACAATCCCTGGCTTAGGAGGCCAGTGCCTTATCCATTAGGCCACTGGGGCTCTTGCTAAAGCTTGCGGATGTCCAGTACCCACGATGAACGCAACCTATACTTCTGGAATATATCAGAGGGCTCTGTTCTCAGTACAGTCTGTTCTAGTCAGACACCTGAGAGACAGAAAAATGAAAAGTCAGTACAATGCTTCAACTCAATTTTGTTTCTGTACTGCTTTGTGCAAACACGACCATAGCTGAAGGGAATTAGCAGATCTTTTGTCATTTCAATCATTATGAATTTCAGTTTCCCTTTCACCTACTGAGCAGGGGACTTAGCAGATCTTTTGTATTTTCAATCTTTCTGGATTTCAGTTTCCCTTTCACCCAATCTTTGACATCCAGTGACATTTGAAAAATCCACACGTTGTTCCGCATCACCTCTTTTGGCCAAATATGTAGAAGTCTGGAGGTCCTGGAGAAGATTCAGCAAGAGATCTTTGATAAGATAGGCCAATGTAACACATCTCTCGACATTACCCCTTGTCATCACGCCATCTGTTGTCAGCAAATCAACCTCATGGCTCAAGGGAATTGGCAGATCTTTTGTACAAGCATATGAACATATCAGCTTGGCAAACATGCTTTTAAGTTTTGAAATTTCCAGGTCTACTTCTAAACATCTTGTCGAGCACCATTTTCATTCACTTTCTTGAAAGGGACTTACATTTTTTACAACACAAGCTTGAATTTGTAGGTTATTTTGAGTGTCTATTGGGATTTGCTAGAGTGAAGCATGAAGTGCCTTGAAGAGTTTCATTAAATTAAAACATTGAAAGAAATGCTATAGAGTGAATTCACCCTGTCTTTAGAGGCTTTCTATCAATTTTTGACTCACACCCCTCTGACATTGAAAGGTGTGCTATTTTTGGACTAAAGGAATGCTTTTTTAGGACTAAAGCTGACTTAGCAGAGGATGGTTTCGATCCATCGACCTCTGGGTTATGGGCCCAGCACGCTTCCGCTGCGCCACTCTGCTTTCCCAGCACCCCTGATGGGACTCGAACCCACAATCCCTGGCTTAGGAGGCCAGTGCTTTATCCATTAGGCCACTGGGGCTCTTGCTAAAGCTTGCGGATGTCCAGTACCCACGATGAACGCAACCTATACTTCTGGAATATATCAGAGGGCTCTGTTCTCAGTACAGTCTGTTCTAGTCAGACACCTGAGAGACAGAAAAATGAAAAGTCAGTACAATGCTTCAACTCAATTTTGTTTCTGTACTGCTTTGTGCAAACACGACCATAGCTGAAGGGAATTAGCAGATCTTTTGTCATTTCAATCATTATGAATTTCAGTTTCCCTTTCACCCACTGAGCAGGGGACTTAGCAGATCTTTTGTATTTTCAATCTTTCTGGATTTCAGTTTCCCTTTCACCCAATCTTTGATATCCAGTGACATTTGAAAAATCCACACGTTGTTCCGCGTCCATTCTTTTGGCCAAATATGTAGGAGAAGTCTGGAGGTCCTGGAGAAGATTTAGCAAGAGATCTTTGATAAGATAGGCCAGTGTAACACATCTCTCGACATTACCCCTTGTCATCACGCCATCTGTTGTCAGCAAATCAACCTCATGGCTCAAGGGAATTGGCAGATCTTTTGTACAAGCATATGAACATATCAGCTTGGCAAACATGCTTTTAAGTTTTGAAATTTCCAGGTCTACTTCTAAACATCTTGTCGAGCACCATTTTCATTCACTTTCTTGAAAGGGACTTAAATTTTTTACAACACAAGCTTGAATTTGTAGGTTATTTTGAGTGTCTATTGGGATTTGCTAGAGTGAAGCATGAAGTGCCTTGAAGAGTTTCATTAAATTAAAACATTGAAAGAAATGCTATAGAGTGAATTCACCCTGTCTTTAGAGGCTTTCTATCAATTTTTGACTCACACCCCTCTGACATTGAAAGGTGTGCTATTTTTGGACTAAAGGAATGCTTTTTTAGGACTAAAGCTGACTTAGCAGAGGATGGTTTCGATCCATCGACCTCTGGGTTATGGGCCCAGCACGCTTCCGCTGCGCCACTCTGCTTTCCCAGCACCTCAGATGGGACTCGAACCCACAATCCCTGGCTTAGGAGGCCAGTGCCTTATCCATTAGGCCACTGGGGCTCTTGCTAAAGCTTGCGGATGTCCAGTACCCACGATGAACGCAACCTATACTTCTGGAATATATCAGAGGGCTCTGTTCTCAGTACAGTCTGTTCTAGTCAGACACCTGAGAGACAGAAAAATGAAAAGTCAGTACAATGCTTCAACTCAATTTTGTTTCTGTACTGCTTTGTGCAAACACGACCATAGCTGAAGGGAATTAGCAGATCTTTTGTCATTTCAATCATTATGAATTTCAGTTTCCCTTTCACCCACTGAGCAGGGGACTTAGCAGATCTTTTGTATTTTCAATCTTTCTGGGTTTCAGTTTCCCTTTCACCCAATCTTTGACATCCAGTGACATTTGAAAAATCCACACGTTGTTCCGCGTCACCTCTTTTGGCCAAATATGTTGGAGAAGTCTGGAGGTCCTGGAGAAGATTCAGCAAGAGACTTCTAAACATTTTGTCGAGCACCATTTTCATTCACTT
Source organism: Brachyhypopomus gauderio (assembly GCF_052324685.1). Classification (NCBI taxonomy): domain Eukaryota; kingdom Metazoa; phylum Chordata; class Actinopteri; order Gymnotiformes; family Hypopomidae; genus Brachyhypopomus; species Brachyhypopomus gauderio. The sequence goes on along the minus strand of NC_135220.1, from coordinate 7,598,995 downwards.
TCTTGAAAGGGACTTAATGCTGCAATTCGGTTCATGTTAAAACTCCCTCCCTCTGGGAAATCACACTTTGAAACCCACATGTGAAATTGTTTCAAACTTTCGGACCCATACCGTTCTTGTACCTTATTCTAGGATGTTCACGCAGTGACTCACTGACCTCACCGTCAGTACGACTACTATTACATCCGCCCATTTTGCTGCTTCCGCGGAGAGAGACAACTACTCACCCACGCTCTCTCATACCACAAACACTCACACTGTCAAGGCAGGCCCCAGCACTGCCCCGCCCATGACCACCAGAGGGCGCTCGCGGTCTACATCACGTAGACGCAATCAGCGGAGATGACACTCAGCTGTTTTGCTCCCTTCTTAGGGAGGCTAGCTGAGTTGTTTGTTTCTCTAGAGGAGTCAGCCGTTGCTTTTATTCTCTCTCTCTTCTTTCGAGCTGTTTTCTTCAAGTGTCTTACTTCTGCGCCCGTTTGCGTCCATCTCAAGTTTTTCCCCCGCTATATTTTTCTCTTGTTTCTCTCTCTGATCATTTTGGGAAGTTTTTATTTCGCCGTTCCATATTGGTGAGCCGGTTCTTCCCCCGGCGGTTTTTGTTTCCCTTTTGTTATCATTTATTCGCGTTGAGTATTTTTCCGCGTCTCTTTAGTTTCATGGTTTTGCATTTCCTTTGTTTTGTTGCATACATCGCGTTGAGCAGTTCTGCGTTTCTTTTGTTTTTGCGCGCTGTGTTTTTCGTAGACTACTTACCTCGCGTTTAGTTTATTCCGCGTTTCTTTCAGTTGGTGATTTTCCTGCGTGATGCCTACACTAAGACGTTTTCTTTTGTATCTTTTCCCCCGAACGTTTTGGCGGTGGTCTCGGTTTTTTGTTTTGTTTTGGCGTTTGGGTTTAATACAACCCTACGCGGTGTATGCGCGTTCGCGTACCGCCGCATAAGACCACGTGGTTTATGCGCGTTTGCGTGTCCACGCTTAACACGCAGAGCACCTTCACTCTCACTGGTGTTTTCTGCGAACTGTGTACAGTACTCGTCAGCCCACAGTTAAGCGCGGCCACCTGGTGCTCAACTTCCAGCCAAGGGTGAAACTCCCAATCACTCAGTTACCCTACCTGGTAACCATGGGCGCAGTTGGAAATTCTGAAGTGAGAGGGACCAAGCTGTACAATATATATATGCTTGTAGATGCTAGATTTCGGATGGGGTCAATATAAATCTGGAGGGGACATGTCCCCCCTCGTCCCCAGTGCCATCTGCGCCCCTGCGATGTGACCACCAATGGTGCCACCTGTATACCCCCCGTGGAGTTCGACCGCCAAAACCTCTCGACTCTTTTCGAGTTGGATCCCTTGATCCTGACAGTTCGCTATGAACTGCGTCTGGCGTCGCCTGTGTATACACACACCAGGAGAGAAGTCATAAACTCTGCAATAAGTGTATCTAAATACTTTAGTTGTACTCACCAGGGTTTAATTGTTCGTTTCTGGGAAAACTCCTCGCTGAGGAGGCAGTCACCTGCGAGTCCCGCTCAATGTAATTTGTCGTTGGCTGGATGAAGTAAGGCCTTCAGGAGCTAACCGCTTTGATCTCCCCCTCAGGTGTGCCATCCTCAGTCGTGGAGTCCACGGACGTAATTTGGGGGGGGGGGGGGGGGCGGGGGGGGACATGTCCCCCCCACTTTTTCAAAAGCCGGTGTTGGTCCCCCCCAGTTTTTACGGTTAAAACCAAATATTTAAATAGCGACGAATCCATGTCCCCCCCACTTTTGAAATCAAAATTACGTCCATGGTGGAGTCCCATCTGGGGTGCCAAAATGTGTTAAATGGTGAGCACAATAAAAGTCAGAAGCAGTTGGGTTAGATAATAAAGTACAATGATTTATTTTAACAAAGCATGGATTAACTCTGAGATCTGTTACAAACACACAAGGTGTCTGTCGCAGAGAGCTAATTCCCCATTCCGAACTCTCATCTTTTATACGTTTAATCATCAATACACACAGTGTCCATGAGGTGATCAACCAAATGTGATTGGACAATACATGAAATAATTAACACTGATTTGACAGATGCATATGATGCATGCCCCCTCCACGCTCAGCATCCTCATGATGGCGTGACAGACTGAGTGTCGCCGTAGTCCTTTCCAAGTAGAGATTAGGCGCCTCCAACGAGGTCAGTTTAGGAACACCAGAGGAACATCAGATTAGGCCTCAGCCGAGGCCGTCCAGGGAGCACACACACACACATCTGAGGCCTACTGAAGCCACGAGGATGGCTTCAGTGCCATGATTAACACACGTATATGTAAAAAGATCTCTAACACCTATATCTAATGTGTTTAATGTATACTAAGAAAGCCTGACATAAATGGAAATCATCAAATTTCCATCACAGTCGGTAATAGAGATGCATGAATACCGATACTGGTATCGGGTATTTGCCCAATACTATGTCAATTTACCCTACTTGTAATCGCAAACAAGGCTGCAATACCAACATCCGATACATTGGCTGTGTTCGAAATAGCCTACTACATACTACTGGTGTACTGATCGAGCCCCAAATCAGTATGCCGTATGCAGTATGTGACCAAAATGAAATTTTTCCAGTACGCGAAACATACCCGGATGACCTACTACTTCCACAATATATTCCAGTACGCGAACAGAGCTATCTTCGTGGTGTACTGCATCCCATCATGCAACGCTACGTTCACGTGACCCCGTAGTATGCTTTGCTTTTGTCGCATACTGGAAACTGTACTGCATACTACTACGAGGACCAGTATGCAGTATCCAGTATGTAGTAGGCTATTTCAAACAGAGCCATTGTTTCCAGTGGACGTAAACCATGTTATGCTAATGAGCAGACAACTCAACATGTCGGCGATCTGGAATTATTTCACAATTAGTAATGACAACCCAAGCAAAGCAGACTGCAAACTGTTCTATGAAAATATCAAGAGGAGGTACCTCTGCATCTTCCTACAACACGAGTAACCTGAGAAAGCATCTTAAAATGAAACACAAACTCGAGGAGTTCACTGCTAACAGAACACGGCATCAACACAGGTGGGAACCCTGAGGATGGGCGTGACAGACAGAGGGGAAACCAAGGGAACGGGAAGCTAGGCGGGACAAGGGAGGAGGGGGGAGCTGGATGTGACACTCACAGGTAAAAACATGCAGAGATGCTTCTTTTCCTGAAGAAGAACCTGCCACTTACAGTTGTAAAAAAAGATTAGCTTTTAGTAAAATACTGTAAGTAAAAATACAAAAAAAATTGTTTTGTGTTGACATGGTGATTAGTAAAAATGTTCATGTTCAAATAAATTATAGGTCATGCACTGTTTTATGTTGGTTTTGTATTGATTTCATTGCACTATTTTACATTTATAACTAAACTATTACATAATGCTCCTGACTAATTCTATATAAGTATTGGTATCAGTATCAGCAAGTACAAAAGTACACATACTTGTACACATACTTGGTAATGAGTGAAATCAGACAGAGTGAGATACAGAACAACGGCTTGGTAATGCAAGTCCTTTCTGTTTGCAATGCAAGGAGGCAATACTTCACAATGGTGTATTGAGTAGGGTGGATTTGAATAACTAATTGAATTCAGGTGTGCTGGTCAGTATTCTGGTGACGGTGCCCTCTGACGGTCCTGGTGTGATCGGAATCTCTGATACAAGGCTTACATTTGCATCCATGCCCTGGATCCTTACAGCTGACTAAAAGACAACTCTGACCAAAGCTCCCAGAGTTCAGTGGTGGATTATGGGTGATCTATCCTTAATATATGTAGGTGCTCCTAAACAAATATAGAAACATGAACGCTGGAAAAAAAGTTTATAAACAGAGTTACAGATATTTAGGACATTTATCAGACATTTTGTCTTCCAAAAGGTTTGGGTGTAAATACAGATTAAGCATATTACTGGGCTAAATAAGTTTAAGTGGACAAACGTTTTGAAAATGCATGCTAGTCTCAAGATGTATTTAAGAACACCTCCTCTTATTAGTAGGCCTAATACCTCCTCTTACAAGTAATATCTTTAAGCAACATGTTAATGTTTTTTATTGGCCAGCTAAAAGAGGTCACGAGTGTTTACTATTTTTAGATCTAATCGTACAGTAGACATTTTGGTAGACAGAACAAGTTTTATAAGATCTGGTGACCTATAATATAAATTATCTTTCATAAAATAGCAACGTGTTAAATAATTCAAAACTTTTGTAAAAGGTGTCTCTTCTCGTGGCAAATTTGTAGGCATCTTGTTTAGCGCCTCGCCCGTGCACGAGGGCGGAGACAGCTTTGACAGGCACGATAGGGCTGAATATCAACTCGGAACCAGATTCACCGAAAAACAAATGGTTGCGCGATAGGCCGTTTATTTTAAGCACCGTTCGCAATCTAGAATGGATACGCGGTAATATTTTATATAGATTTTCATAAGTTCGTTCCTCAGTTTTCTCGAAAAGAGAGAATCTATTTTATATAGATTTTCATAAGTTCGTTCCTCAGTTCTCTCGAAAAGAGAACTGTCATGAGACCGGTGAGTAACTTTAATACCTGCACATACTGCACTCTGTTATCAAATTATACATAATTTTTAGAAGATCGCTATAAAATAATTAGACAGTTGATTTAAAATCAATAAATCGGAACATATCGGTATATAATAATCTCACTAATCTCAATAAACAAAACATCCATAGGGAAAATGTGTTTGGAGACTTCATGGAGGGAAATTAAATGAACTAGTCACTTCCTCGTAAATACGGGTGGAGCTGGAGTTTCGCCGTCAGTGTTTGCAATCTATCTAACCGTCTTAGGCGCTATAATGTTTCAGAGGAATATGACCACATGCAGAATTGCAAGCACGAAATCATTCGTTCGTGCATAAGCTGCTTCCCCGATTCCTTAGGACGTCGAACTAGGACTGTCACATAAGACGGGAAGCAGAGTAATAACCAGACCTTGAGCAAGTTCAGACAGAATACGACGAATGTTTTGGTCGTCTGATAAATCTGCCCGAAATATTAATGTGTTTTCCTTTCTGAAAGTTGTAAGCTGTAAGTTGTAAACAGTGGAATCTATTTAAGTCTAAAGATTTATCATTGTCTACTGTTAATACACAATGTTTACATTGGTTTCCACCTTCCATTTTAGTGTTGGGTACGGTGCCATTTCACTAACTTGATCTGAGGGGCGTGACATGATTGGTTCTGCGTCAGCTGTCATTTGTGTGCCCCTCCTGGTCCCACCAAATGCAAACATCAATCAATTCCAGCGCGACCAATAGCCCTTTCTCCGTGTTTTAGCCATAAGGAGGTGTTTGTCTCCAGGCAGTTTGTGTATGTGTGATAACATTAAAAAGATGTTTGAGCTGTGATTATAACATTTGCAGAAATCTTTGTCTCGCTGTTTCTGGTATTCAGCCTTTGACGTTTGTATCAGGAATTATGATGTTGAAGCCTTCTTAAATTCTTACTGCTCTGAATATACAAAACAGTAACAAAGGCTTTGAAGGGAAAACCACATATACATAATTAAGCTCCTTTTAAAACAACAGTCTGGCTAACGCTTTCATTCTCACTTACTGATGCTCACTTACTGAGACATATAGCCTACTGGCACACATATACCAGCACCTGCTTGTTTCTGATCACTTGCAGTCATTACATTTTTGAAAGTCCACAAGGCCATTAATCATTGCAGGAAGGCTCAATAACCTGATCACAGAGTGGGACTTGATGCTTTTTTGATGCGGGTTTTGCTGCTGTGTTGGTTTGATGATGAGTTGGTATAACCCAAAACTTCTCATTTAATTAGTTATTATAAATATTTTCAGTTCATTCCACCATACATATGCATTGTTTTTGTCTTTTATAGCTCGTTGAATATTATTTTATTTATCATGTGGAATTGTGTGCTCTTTATCCCTCCAACCTGTGTGTGGTGTCCTGTGTAACATACAGAGATCTTAAACACTGGTTATACTGGTTACACTGGTTTACGATCTTGTATACTTTGTTGAATGTGTTTGTTTATTTGGTGGGTGGGGTTTGGAGTCTGCACCAAACAATAGACCATTCCCAAAAAGATTATGAGGGGAAATGTTTCTGATCTGCCTTAATATCATAGATTACAGTAAACAGTGTAGACCATAAAAAAAAAAACTTCCTGACATTTTTAAAGCCAGCAACTGTTGTGTAGCTATACATTTAAGGTCAGTATGATGCAATTATATGATATTACTTATATGATATAATTTGTCTTTGATGTCAGACATAGTCCAAGAACCCAATTTACTTTGTTCACATGGAAGAAAGAGAGATTAGCTGTGATGTAAATGTTGTTGTAACCCATGTTTTGATTAATTCTGAAAATGGTTTACCATATGTGGGGGAGAAAACATGGACAAACCCCAGCAGTCTTTTGTCATGTCTCCTGCTCCTTTGGAAATATATGGGGTGTGTCAGGTGTTCAATGCTTTAATTATTAATAATTGTACATCAAAGGGTTTTGTACATGAGATTTGTGGTGTTGCTAAGAAGGCAAAGTGTTCATCTGTAACTGACATATCTTCATTACAATCTCATTGTTTGGAGCACCAAATGTTTCTGTTTTCCAGTTAGTTCCATTACTCTGAGAATGAGAAAATTTGTGATAACCTGTAAGCCTTCCTCACAAATACTGGCATGTATACATTCAGCTCTATTCATCTTCCTTCACCTCCACTCATCCCCCTTTACCATTACTCATCCCCATTCACCTCTTCTTGTCCCCATTCAGCGCTACTCATCCCCTTCATCTCTACTCATCCCCCTTTACCTCCACTCATTCCCTTTACCTCCACTCATCCCCCTTTACCTCCACTCATCCCCCTTTACCTCCACTCATTCCCTTTACCTCTACTCATCCCCCTTCACCTCTACTCATCCCCCTTCACCTTCACTATTTCCCTTTACCTCTACTCATCCCCTTCACCTCCACTTGTTCCCATTTGCCTCCACTCATCCCCATCTGGCCCTTCTGACCCACATACCCCCACTAATCCTCACTCACCCAGCTCAGTCCCATCCTTCCTACTCATCCCTCCCCCTACTCATTCCCATTTGCCCCTATTCACCCCTTCCTCACTTATTTACATTTCCTCCTATTCAGCATCATTCCCCCACTCACCCACATCCCCCCTACTCCATCCACCCCCCACTCATCATCCCCTCCTACTCACCACCCTTCCCTACTCTTCATCCCCAACCCCTCCTATTCATTGCACATAGGCTTCCTGTACAGCTTCATTTCAATTGTCACTTCATCTCTGGTGCTGGTACATATATGTTTGATGATTTTAATTTTCACTTTCTGTTTTAGTCATGTCGTTGCTCACACTTTCATGTTTCTGTTGGTGTCTCTCTCTGTCTTTGTAGAACTCCTAGGTTAATTTTTTGGATATGCCATGGTCCTAACATAATAAGGAACAAGTATCTTACAAGGTAAGGAAAGTAACAGAGTCATATGTTAAAATGCAGTCCTGTTTATATGAAGGTGAAAGTTCTGCTTAACTGGGAAACCAGTGACATGATGAAAGATGAACATTGAATCAACATGTGCCCTGCTTATTTTGGAATGATGCGTTCAGGAGTCGCTCAACAGTAATCTTTGCAGAGGACAGGAACGAGCCACTTCCTCCTTATCTTGAACACTCAACACATAGCTCATTCTGAATTCTGTTGTACACTGGTTACTGGATAAGGACTTCGAGATTAATCATTTGAATACCAAATACCGAGTGTTCAAGTAGACCTTTTTCGGGTTTTCTGTATTTCATACTGGACATATCTTTAATTGCTGTTGTAGATGTCACAATCAGGTGAGACTGTGAGTCAGGGGCCTCGGAGGAATGGAGACAAGGACCACAAAAAGGTAGAGCTCAATCGCTGATGAGTTCGCTGAGCATGTGAGCCAGATGCTGAGCATGCAACACTTTGCACACTGGTGTAGCTTTCATGTTTGATGGTACAGCAGGTTGAATGGAAATGCTCTATTTGATGTGGCCTAAAGATGGAGTTTTGCTAGAATCTTTACAATCGTGTCTCTGGTGAATGTCTCTGGTGTCAGCTCCATTGTGCTAATTCGATATACACACATGATCCACAGACACGTGACCAACTCCCCCCCCTCCGAGTTTTCAGCGATTTGGGAATTAATTGGAACTTCATGTCTGCATCTCCCACTCTTTGCTTCTCACTCTCAAATGTTATGTTGCTTTTACACTGATAGTTACTAACTGTCATGCCACTGTTATCGTGGTGAGACATGTGTAGTTAAGGACAGGGGGATGGAGAATGTGTTTGACACACTGCTCTTGAAGGTCTCTATCATTCTGGGACCGTGGTAACAAACGTCCAAAATCCTTTTTTTAGTGCCGGTCTAATGGGGAATGTATATTATTCAAGCTCTTTGGTTTAGATCAGGGGTCGGCAACCACCGTTGGCACGCTGAGGCATAATCACTGGCACGCGACATGCTGGACCAGCACACAGACTTAAAAAAGCTGCACTTAGCTGTAAAAGAATGCTGAAATACCAGGCATGCCATTTGTTTCAATGAAAAGACTATTTGAGAATATTTGAGCATCATGTTCCCGATGCTCAATTCTACTGCTGGACTAAAGTCATCTTAATCATTATAGCAAATTAAGTTTTTCATTTATAATTTTTATCAAGTCAAGATTAAAAATCTTTTTGTTTAAAATTTCTATGAACATATCATTTGCTGTTAATCTTTATTATAATACATTATAAAATGCTCTTTATAATTTGCTACCACTGGCAAATATTTGTCCTATAGCCTATTGTGTGAAGAACTTTGGGATTTTGTTAGAAGCAACACCTGCTTATTTTCAGACTAATAACTTCCATTTTGCTAGGACCCTGTTTCTTGGAAAGGCACGATCAGGCCTCTGCTCATGCTCCTGCACTTCCTCCTCTCCGTGTCTGAGCTGCTGATAGCACCTTGTTCTATGAGCTCACTTTGAAACATCCTGTTCCTCTAGAGCTTGGTCTGACCTGCATTGCAAAAGCAGCATCTAGCAGGCTGTGGTCTCTGTCAGTGCATCTGTGTTTACTTTCAGCCGACAGCGGAGGCGGTGAAGGGAGCCATTCAGCTCGGTATTGGCTACACTGTGGGTAGCCTCACCTCAACGCCAGACAGAGACGTGCTCATGCAAGATTTTTATATGGTGGAAAGCATCTTCCTGCCCAGGTGTGCAGCACTGCACAATATTTAATACAGTGAATTAGCTTAGTGAGGTGAATAAGTTAAGTAAGTTCATAAAGTTAAAGTCACTCTATTCTATAAGATTAATAAGGTAAACGTTGCAGTATTCTTTAAGGGTAATAGTAATTTGTTTGTCATGTGTTACTGTTAACACTTACAGTAATATATATATGGAATATACATGTAACATTGTTGTTGTTCTAGCCTGGGTGTTCTAGCTCACTGTGACAGTTATCTTTGCAGTCACATTTTATGTCAGTCTTGTGTTTGGCGGCATTTACTGATCCCGTTGAACACCAAGACTGAGTAACTGTGTAGTGATTCCATCATTCTGTTTTCCCTGTTAGTGAAGGAAGCAACCTGACACCAGCACATCACTATCCCGACTTCCGCTTTAAAACCTATGCCCCTCTGGCCTTCAGATACTTCAGAGAATTGTTTGGCATCAAACCAGACGACTATCTGGTATGCATGCATGTAAAAACAAAAAACAAACAAAAAAAATCTAAATGTCAACTGAAATATTCACTGATGAACACTGTCATGGCACACAGCAATCTCTTACTGCAATCTCCTGGAATCAGGAGTAACTCAGGTTATTTATCAGGTTATTGACTCAGGTGTTATCATGTTATTAATTCAGGTGTTTATCAGGTAACTGAGGTGTTTGTCGGCTTATTAGGTTAGAAGTATTAGACATATTATACCAGGTTAATGATTTGTGTGTTATTGTTTTGCAGTATTCAATTTGCAAAGAGCCTTTAATTGAACTTTCTAACCCGGGCGCAAGTAGCTCCTGGTTCTATTTAACAAGTGATGATGAATTTATCATCAAGACTGTGCAGCACAAAGAGGCAGAGTTCCTGCAGAAGTTGCTTCCTGGTTATTATATGGTAAGCCACAGTGACACCTCTGTACTGCCACTTTAACTTTAACACTACTGTTACTTTAACTTTTTTTACCTTTCCTATTTTAATTGACTGTGGTAAGAATAATACATTATTAAACTTTGATATTACTCATTAGTTGTCATGGTGAGCAAGGAATATAAGCCAAGAAAACGGTGCAACACAACTGTGACGCAATGGTTAGAACAGCAGTCTAAACACTGTGGGGGTTTTAACACTAATGGATCGAATCCACGTGCTAAACCACAAAATAAATGGGGAACGAAAGCCTCCGGCAAAACGAGGCGGGAAATGAGAGAAAAGAAAAACACTGTACACAATATGGGAAAAAAACAGAGTAAACAACAAAAAAGTACATCTAAACCTCAATGCATGAAACTTAAGCAACAACTAAGGATGCCAGGGAAAGTAGCTAGCTCTCTAAAGCGAGAAAAGCACAAACATTAAAACCCAAAATAACCAACAAAACTGGATAGCGGTACGAACAGTGAAGGAATAGGCCAGAACAAATGGAGCGAGGGAGAGAACGTGGTGACGAGACACTGGTGAATGCAACACTGTACCAAAGAGAAGGCTGGCTGCAAGCACATAACAAAAGGCTACAAACAACTCAGCAGTGAGACATTGCAACTGCCTTCCTTAAACAGACAGCTGCAGGTCATCACTGCTGACCCAGGCCTGAGACCCCATGGGCCCAAATCAATCGCCCTATCCCACCAGAAGTCACAGATAAGGGCGGGATCTAGGATCTGGCCAGCAGGAACCCACGAATGTTCATCCGGCCCATACCCATCCCAATCAACCAGGAATTGCTCACACCCCAGAACCAGGCAGACATCCAGCAGATGACGGACCGTGTAGGCCAGAGCCCCATCTATCATGAGAGGAACAGGCAGGTCTGTTGGCAGCATCAAACCAGGGACCTAGCCCCAGGCACCGCCACCTCCCCCTCCTGGTTTGCGAACATCTGCGAAGTGTACCTTTAAAAGGACTCGAAGGTGATATGCCCAGAGACAAGGAGGCCAGGCATCGCAGGGTTTGTTCCAGGTCCTGGTTCAACCGTTTGGTCTGCCCTTTACTCTGGGGGTGAAGACCGGATGATAGGCTGGCCTGGAGTTCGAGAAAGGCACCCCAGACAAAACTGGTGAATTGGGGCCCCTGATCTGACACCACATACAGGGGGAAACCAAATGTGCTGCAAAAGAGGTGTAGCTGTCTCCCAAGCCGACGGGAGCTTAAGCAAGTCTTTAAATTTACTGGCCTTGGAGAACACATCAATGATAACCACAATACCTGTGTTGCCCTGGGCATTCCGGTGATAAAGTACATGGACAGGTGAGACCAGGGTCGAGAAGGAAGCAGGTGAAGCATGTGAAAGGCTTGGAATGTGAGGCCTGCAGAAACATGCCTTGCAGGCAGCCACAAAAGTCCCCATGGCTTGGTTCATACCAGGCCACCAAAAGCAACGTCAGACAAATTCGAGAGTGTGTCAAGATGGGCAGCGAATGATGAGGCCAATGATCCTGGACCAATGCATTATTAATGCCCATCTCTATGTCCCAGTGAATGGGTGCTACAATCTTGTCAAGAGGGTGCACGATCTCAGGGACTTGGCATTCTGAGGATAGCTCCCACAGGCGGGAGATAGCATCAAGCTTGACGTTTTTGGACCTGCGATGGTATGATAGGGTGAAGTTAAAACATTCAAAGAACAGGGACCACCTAGCTTGTCTAGGGTTGAGTTTCTTAGCTTGCTAGAGGAATGCCAAATTTTTATGGCCAGTTCATATCAGGAATGGGTGTTTGGCACCCTCCAGCCAGTGCTTCCACTCCTTCAGTGCCAGTTTGACCACCAGAACCTCTTAGTCACCTACATCATAGTTGCGCTCAGTGGGTGTATGACCTTGGGATACTCATTTCTCCTTGTTTCAGTATTTCTCGGGTAGGCGGGCAGCCATTTGGAAAAAGAAAAATGCGGGACAGGGGTATTTTTAAACATTTCTGGAGTGTGGGAGTGTGGCAGTGTGGTGATAAATTATTACCAGAACCAGAAGGTAGCACAGACCTGGGGCATTATGAGACATTGGCACCCATCCACTACGCTGTCAACAAACTTGAGTGACCACGTGCAGTGACAGGATGACAGAACCAGCGCCCCAGTCTACCATGAAACCCTTTGCCTATGAACCCCTGGATCTGTACCTTTATCTAAGGGGGCACATTAATTACCAAATGCTAAACTAAATATGTTTTCAACCTAGACTTAAAGATTGAGACTGTGTCAGCGTCCCAGTCACATTCTGGATCTTAGTGGATGTGGGGGTTTATAATAGGAGAAAAATTCCTGGAGTTAATCAGGAGCAAGCCTGTGCAATGCTTTATACAGTTGTGATCAAATTTATTCAACCCCCACTGAAATAAAGTGTTTTGGCCAGTTTGACATTGATTTTGATCATTTCAGTCATCTTATTTACAATTATATCAAAGAGGCACTTATAAATTAGACAAACATAACATAATATTTATGATGGAATAACCACAAATGTCTTTACTGTGCTCACATCATTATCAGTTTTATTCAACCCCCTAGTGACATTATTTTTTAGTACTTAGTACAACATCCTTTTCCAGTTATGACAGCTTTCAAGCGTGAAGCATAGCTTTACACAAGTGTCTTGCAGCGACCTATGGGTATCTTAGCCCATTCTTCATGGGCAAAAGCCTCCAGTTCAGTCACATTCTTAGGCTTGCGCACTGCAACTGCCTTCTTTAGGTCCCACCAGAGGTTCTCAATTGGATTTAAGTCTGGTGATTGCGATGGCCACTCTAGAATGTTCCAGCCTTTCATGTTCAACCATGCTCTAGTGGACTTGGATGTGTGCTTCGGATCATTGTCCTGTTGGAAGGTCCAACGTCTCCCAAGCCGCAGGTTTGTGACTGACTCCATCACATTTTCCTCCAAGATCTCCTGGTACTGAAGGGAATTCATGGTACCCTGCACACGTTGAAGCTTTCCTGTACCATTAGAAGCAAAACAGCCCCAAAGCATAATTGACCCCCCGCCATGCTTCACAGTAGGCAAGGTGTTCTTTTGTTCATAAGCCTGGTTCTTCCTTCTCCAAACATAGCGCTGGTCCATTGTCCCAAACAGTTCTAATTTAGTTTCATCTGACCACAGTACACTGTTCCAAAACCTTTGTGGCTTGTCCACATGACTTTTGGCATACTGCAGTCGACTTTTCTTGTTCTTTGGAGTCAGCAAGGGGGTGCGTCTGGGCGTTCTGGCATGGAGGTCTTCGTTATGCAGTGCGCGCCTTATTGTCTGAGCTGAAACTTCAGTGCCCACATCTGACAGGTCTTTTTTCAGTTCCTTAGCAGTCACGCGGGGATTTTTCTCCACATTACGCTTCAGGTAGCGCACAGCAGTCGCGGTCAGGATCTTCTTTCTGCCACGACCAGGTAACGTTTCCACTGTGCCCTTTAACTTGAACTTGCGAATGATACTTCCGATAGTGTCTCTTGGAATATTTAACAACTTCGCAATCTTTTTATATCCATTGCCATTCTTGTGAAGAGCAATAACCTCTTCTCTTGTCTTCTGGGACCATTCTCTTGCCTTCACCATGCTTGGAAACACACCAGTAGATGTCTAGAAGGAGCTGAGTATCACAGTCCTTTTAAATCTGCCTAATTGGTGCTTATCATGCTTGATTGCTGCTCGTTGACATCCACAGATGTTTTCAATACCTGATGGAAAACACTGGAATGAACCTCTGTTCTTAGGAGTGGTAGTCGTAAAGGGGTTGAATAATTGTGTCAATGAAGAAATCACAAAAAGGCCATTTAATACTTTATGACAAAAAAAATGATGCTATCTTAGTTGCATTTAGTTCTTTAACAAGTCCTTGTAAGATTTCATTATGAACACAATTACAAATGTGCACTGAATTCCATAAAACCCTTCGCAGCATTGGGGGTTGAATAAATTTGATCACAACTGTATGACTATCCTCGAATATCTCCTATTGGCTAACAGTCTAAGGTTGCCACTAATGTCCGGTGCTCTGGATCCCGGTAAACAACTGGCTGTAATCGCTGGAGCCCCTAATATGGAGCTTTTTCAGTGTCACCAGAACCTGAATCTGAAACCATTATTACTTGGAAAATGTCTGTGAAATTCAGGTTCAGGTCGAAATTCAGGTTCAGGTTGAAATTTGGGTCAGGAAAGCATCCAGGATACTTAGGATGAGCAAACAAACTCTGAGCTAATCTAACTGCATCTGGCCAATCATAAAACAGGGTGCAGCCCCTGTTTGGCATGTAAGTAGCAAGTAAACAGCATGAAAGTGGCCTCTGTGCCACTCAGAAACAGGGCTGGACGGGTAATCTGGCATACCGGGCATTTGCCCCGTGGGTCGACGGTCCTCAGGGGCCGATGGATTTTTTTTCCCTTACCCTTTTTTTCTAAGAGACCGGCCCACAATTTGGAGGGGGCGGCCCATTGGCCCATCTTCAATATAGACAGTGGACTGAACCAATCAGGATATAGGATGAAAGCGGCCCCAGCCTTTCTCTGCATGGTCCGCTGTAACTCCCGCTCAGAGACCATATATATACTGTCTCTGCTCCCGCTACGTTCAGTGTTGAGCACGTTGTTAAAGGAGAGACAGCATGGAGCAACAGAAGCGGCAGAAAGGGGGGTGCGGAGAAGTTACTCACAAAGAAATTGAAGAGTCTAATGTAGATACTACAAAATGTGTAAAAATCACAGACATGTTCGCTGCTGTAGCCTCCGCATCCTCTGTAGGTGAAGACAGCAGCAGCAGACAGGGAGAGCAGCAGCCAGAGATGCAGGCTTGTGAAAGAGAAAGCGAGGGACAGACTGAGCGGGAAAGTGTAGTACGTCAGCAGATAGTAATATCGTAGGCTATCGTAGCATTTTAAATATTTAGGTTAAAGATGTATTGAAAGGCTGCATAGAAGTTTGAATTTGTAGCCTCTATGCTGTGGTTCAACATGTTTTAAAAAGCACTCAAACAAGTAAAATTACAGATTTTAAAACTTCATAAAAATTTCATAACTTTTGTTTGAAAATTATGCTGAGTGAAAGATACTAGCCGACATTCAGCTAGACAGCTCTAAATGACTAGTTCAAAATACTGTTTAGCGATAACGTCTAATTCAGATTATAGGAGGGTATGTGAATCTACAGTGGTAGACAGTAGATAGTTAGCTATTTAGCTTAGCCTGTAACCAGTAGTGAAGAAAATAAACAGAAAAAAAGATCTTTAGACAAGATCTGATGATGATCAACACTGAATTAAAAGCCGCAGTATCAGCTATCAACTAGTGAGTGGCTCTTGCCACTGCGAGTGACTACAAGCCGTCGGAAGTCATCGGCTTTGTACCACCAACCTTTCATTTATCACACTTTTAAATGACACCTGCCAAATCACGCTGTCTCAAGGGATAACACCCATAACGTCAGTTTTTAGAGCTTTCCAGAGATATAGATAATATATCTCTAATCACACGTCACACTTGGCCCCACCCCTGCCTGTTTTCTCTCTTTCCCTCGTGTTTCGTAGCCAGTGTTTCCCTGGGGTCCAGTGTTAAAGCACCGGGAGCCCAGAGCAGCCACTGCATCTAAGACGCGCCGCAAGCTCCCCAGGGTGGGGGAGAAACATAGAGTGATAACATTAGGAGGAGACAAAAACATATGACCACAGATTATTTTTACAACAGGACAACAGTGTGAGCACACAAAAAATCCCCATAGCACATACAAGCATTGATAACAGAGACAGTCAAGCAGAGAAATGTGTGATTCATTCAGATGGGGAGGGGGGAGCCAGAGGCCTGGCATACAGTTTTTGTGTCAAAGTTTGCGGTGGAAGGCGAGAGCCATCTCTGACAGTCTCTGTGTGGGGGAAGGAGCAGGTAACTAAAACCACGACCTTCAGGGAGAATTTTGTTTTGGTGCCAATGTAGATAAACGAGAATGCAGAATTTAGCAAGAAGTCCGTCCTTGAGCACGTGAAACTCCTTTTAAGTCAGTGGTCTTCCAATTGATCCAACTTCGCACATAGAGCAGTGAGACCCTTCATGATCGAATCCGAGCTTTACTGACAGCCACAATAACAGTCTGCCAATTGTGCCAATTGCATTGACAGGCCACTTAATCAAATCCATCTTCTTTGTTTAAAATTTGAAGAGCAGCATCAGGGTTCTGAGACAAGACAGAGAAGCTAAGCGAAAACCAGGAGTGCAGGAGCAAGAGTTGTAAGTTGGTCTGTTGCCGGAACAGACAACTGCTCGTCTTGACTTTGGTAAAACTACCTATGAATTACCTATGAAAAAGTCAAAGTCAAATTTATTTATATAGCGCTTTTCACAACACATGTTGTCACAAAGCAGCTTTACAATAGTATGGGTCCAGATCCCTAGCCAAAGGCAACAGTGGCAAGAAGAATATCCCTATGATGGTGCGGATTAGGAAGGAACCTTGGGAGGACCAAGACTCAAATGGGAACCCATCCTCCATTGGACGGCCCGTTAGCACAAGTCCGTGGTGCGCAGGATGGTTCTACAGTTAAAGTTTAGGTCCTTGTTCCCCGGCCAAGTAGTCAAAGTCCCTTCGGTGTAGATGGTGAGCCTCAGGTAGGAGCTAGCATCAGCACATCCTCTTGCGGAAATGGCACATCCAACCCCAGCATCAGTACATCCACCGGTAAGCCAGACCATCTCCCAGGTGCTTGTAGGTGCTTGCATGCAATTGTCTTGGGTAGAAGCGTGCAAAAAGATAGACAATACAGACTGAGTGTGTGTACATCTATTTAAACCATCATTGATTTAAACGTACATCAGGGTTGCCAACTTCTCAAGAGATTTGGAGTGAGATTTGAACCTGGAGGGGGTTCGAGTGTAAATTGCTGACGAGGGGTGGCAAACGTAAATTGTAAAATGGACACAAATTAAGTTATATTGCGAGTGGTTGGCACCAGAGTGAACTAGTAATTCATTGAATCATAGATATTGATCAGAGGTAAATAAACTAGATTTTTTTTGGCGTGAGAAATCGGATGTATGGCGTGAGAGCGTGTGAAGACAGTCAAATGCGTGTGTCTCACGCTCGATGTGTGAGAGTTGGCAACCCTAACTAAAGGGAGGGGTTCGGAGGTGACCACAGTCATGAGGGCTCACTGAGACATTGCCTTCCTGTCAAGTCATTGTCACAACTGAGTGATGCCATGACACAACTGGAAGACAGCATCAACATCTCAGATTACCAGAAATCTCAACGTCTGGGGGCCCCCGAGCCCCACACCTCACAAGGGGAATATTAGCTGAAGGCTTGATTAAATAGGCGAGTCATAAGTCTAGATTTAAAGATTGGAACTGTGTCAGAATCTCGGATTGGAGCTGGAAGGCTATTCCATAATTGAGGGGCTTTAAAGGAGAAAGCTCTGCCTCCGGCTGTAGTCATACAAATTTTGGGAACTAGGAGAAATTCAGAAATTGTGGGGCAAGACCATTTAACGCCTAATAGGTTAACAGAAGAATTTCAAATTAAATTCGATATTTAATCGGAAGCCAGTGTAATGCCGTGGGAGTGGGACTAATTTGATCAAATTTTCTAGCTTTAGTTAGGACTCTAGCTGCAGCATTTTGAACAAGTTGTAGCTTCTTTATGGACTATTTAGAACATCCAATTAGAAGACTATTACAGTATTCCAATCTTGACGAGACAAAAGCATGGACCAGCTTCTCTGCATCAGCTAATGAAAGTAAATGTCTCAGCTTTTGGCGATATTACGTAATTGGAAAATGGCAGCCTTAGTGACATTGCATATATGTGTGTCAAATGAAAGATCCGAATCAATAGTAACACCTATGCTTTTTGCGGTAGATTTAGGTGTTACTGAAAAACCATCTAGGGTGAGGGAATTATCAGCCCAATTGCTTCTAGCAGCTTTAGGCCCAATAATCAGCACCTCAGTTTTATTGGAATTTAGTTGAAGAAAATTAGACGATATCCAGTTTTTAATGTCCTGGACACAGTTCTCAATCTTGAGAGGAGTAGTGATATCATCCGGATTGGAAGATATATACAACTGAGTATCATCTGCGTAGCAATGGAAGCTAATACCATGCCTATGAATGATGGTGCCCAGTGGTAGCATATATAAGGATAATAATATGGGGCCCAGTACAGATCCTTGTGGGACACCATATTTTACCTTAGAATGCTCTAAGCATTTGTAATTTACTAGTACAAATTGGTAACGATCTGTCAGTTAGGACCTGAACCAGGAGAGTGCTTGACCTCTTATGCCAATGAGTGTCTCCAGCCAATTAAGTAGGATATTGTGATCAATGGTGTCAAAAGCAGCACTGAGGTCTAGCAGTATGAGAAAAGAAATGTGCCCTTTATCAGAGGAAATTAAGAGATCATTCAGTACTTTAGTAAGTGCCGTTTCAGTGCTATGATGGGGTCTAAATCCAGACTGAAATATCTCTAAGACATGTTCTGTCTGTAAAAAGGAACAGAGTTCTACTTTCTCTAAAATTTTGGATATGAATGACAGATTAGAAATTGACCTATAGTTGGGCAGTTCCTGAAGATTAAGACCAGGTTTTTTATTTAGCGGCATGATGACTGCTAGTTTAAATGAACCGGGAATGTAGCCCAGGCTCAGAGAATAGTTCATTATAGTAAGCCAAGGTTCTACATTGCTGTGCAGTAATTTTTTAAGTAGATAGGTTGGTACTGCATCTAGTATGCATGTGGAGGGCTTAGCAGATTCCACCAGTGAAATAAGCTCCTCATTACCAATTGGGGAGAAGGACTCTAACAGGGCATCAGAGCTGACCAGACAGCTGTCAAGGTGTATTTGCATGCTGGCAGGCTCTGAGATAGCACTAATTTATTCCCTAATTTTATCAATCTTATTATTAAAGAATTTCATAAAATTGTTACTGCTACACTCTAGTGGGATTAGTGAATTTATTTGTTAATGGCTCCTCGTAAGGCTTGAAAGTTTTAAATAGGAGTCATGAATTGTTTATATGTTTTTCTATTAAGGCCGATAAGTATGAGGATTTTGCCATATGAGGGCATGCTTATATTCAATAAGGCTGCTTTTCCATGATAGTCTATACCAGGGGTACTCAACTAAATTTGTCCGCGGTCCAATTTTGGCAGATAGCTGTCACCTGAGGTCCGGGGGGTGGCGAACGCAAGTTGTTGAGCTGGGGTGGTGAACATAACACTCGTGACGGAGTGTTTTTTTCAATAGCCCTGAAATAAATACTCCGGTTTAAAATTAATTCTCCCGTCAAAATGAATAAATATGTTTTTTTTGGGTCCGTATCCAGTTAATCAGGAATGAGATTGGGTCCGGACAGGACTGCGTTCGGGTCCGGATACGGACCGCGGTCCGCCAGTTGCCGACCCCTGGTCTATACACTTCAATCAAATTCCATGAAATTTTATTTAGATAGTGCTTTTTACAACAGTTTTGTCACAAAGCAGCTTTACAAGTGTCAGAGTCCAAGCCCCCAGTGAGCAAGTCAAGGGCGACAGTGGCAAGAAAAAACTCCCTAAGGGCATGAGGACTTAAAGACTCAGGAGGTGGGGAACCTATCCTCCTCTGGCCAACGCCGGTCACCATGACAATTTAAAGAGAGAGAGAAAAAAAAAGAAAAGAAGGAAAAGATGTGAGGGATAAAGTCCATCTTGGTGTAGATTTATAAACGAGTTCCTTATGTAATTCCTGTACAGTTCCAAATATCTTGATGGTTGGTAATGTTATACATGAGTCCTTTATGTAATTTCTGTTTAGTCCTATCCATCATCCTTTATTCATTATCCACACTGGTTAGTCAGGGTAGTGGGTTGGTCCTCCATCATATCTGGTTAGGCAGGAGGTGGCCGGCCCGAGATGGAAAGGCTCGTCTCTCCTCATCTCAGTGTTCCTCGAGTAGGCGGGCAGCCATGTGGAGAAGATAAAACGGGAAATTAGCTCTGTATAAGGACATATACAGGAGAGATGAGATTATAAACATTTCTGGAGTGTGGCAGCAACTCCGGCATTAAATGAAATTATTACAGCCTAGCTGAAAAAGGCAGAACCAGAAGGTAATATAGAATTGGGAGCATCATGAGACACCCTTCACCTATGAACCCCTGGATCTGTATACCTTTATCTAAGGGGGCATATTATTTATCAAACGCTAAACTAAATAAGTGGCTTTTCAACCTAGACTTAAAGACTGAGACTGTGTCAGAGTCCCAGACACATTCTGGAAGTTTATTCCAAAGCTGGGGGGCCTTACAAGAAAAGGCTCTTCCCCCTGCTGTTACCTTATTAATCGTTGGAACTAAGAAAAGGCCAGCACCCTGTGATCTTAGTGAACGTGGGGGTTCATAATAGGAAATATAGGAAATAAGTTCCTGGAGGTACTCAGGAGCAAGCCTGTGCAGTGCTTTATAAGTCAATAAAATAATTTTAAAATCAATATGGAATTTAACTGGGAGCCAATGCAGGGCTGATAGGACTCATCTGATATGATCAAATTTTCTAGTTCTAGTCAGAACTCTGGCTGCGGCATTTTGAACTATTTGAAGCTTATTTAAATTCCTATTTGAGCATCCTGGCAGTAATGCGTTACAGTAGTCTAATCTGGAGCTAACAAAGGCGTGCACCAATTTTTCTGCATCTTGCTGTGATAAGGCATTTCTTAACTTGGCAATGTTGCGGAGATGTAAAAAAGCTATCCTAGTAGTATTATCTACGTATTTATTAAATTAAAGGTCAGAGTCGAGTATGATGCCTAGATTTTTGGCTACTGTGCCAGGTGTAATGGGGTAGTCTTCGAGATTAAGCATTAGATCTGGAATTTTCTGTCTTGCGGCCTTAGGGCCCAGAAGGAGAACTTCTGTTTTATCCTCATTAAGTTGGAGGAAGTTTAGAGACATCCAGCATTTAACATCTCTTACACAGGCCTCAATTTTTCCTAAACTGAGTTTGTCATCAGGTTTGGCTGATATGTAAAGTTGAGTGTCATCTGCATAGCAGAGAAAATTGACACCATGTTTGTTTATAACTATGCCTAATGGTAGCATATATAATGTAAATAATAGTGGTCCTAAAATGGAGCCTGTTGGGACCCCATATTTCACTTTTGTACGATTGGATGGAATATTATTGAGCTCTACAAACTGATAGCAATTGGTTAAGTAAGAGTAAAACCATGAAAGGGCTGTGTCTGAGATTCCAACCCATCGTTCTAACCGTTCTAGCAAGATCCCGTGATCTGTTGTGTCGAAAGCTGCACTAAGATCAAGAAGCACTAACAGAGATACATAGTCTTGATCTGAGGCAAGGAGGAGATCATTTATTACGTTGACTAGTGCTGTTTCAGTACTGTGATGGGACCTAAATCCAGATTGGAACTTTTCAAATATGTGATTCCTATGCAGATGTAGGCATAATTGCTGGGCTACAGCTTTTTGTATAATCTTGGATATAAATGATTTGTTTGAAATGGGTCTATAATTAGATAGCACAGTCAGATCAAGATTTGGTTTCTTGATCAAAGATTTAATAACTGACAATTTACAAGATTTGGGCATGTGACCTTGTCACGTAGGGCTACGCCCCCTCTCGTAGCTGTCACTCTGGGTTCCCTCATGTCTGTATTCCCTGCTTGTTTATCCCGCCCTGCTCGTTTGTCTCCGTGATTCCTCGTTTGTTACCACGCCCCTGTCGTCATTGTTTGCACCTGATCCTTGTCTAGTTCTGTGTATAAAAGTCCCTGTGTCTCCCATGTCCGTATCGGTCTTTTTGTTCATGCCTGTGATTTGTTCATACCTGTGCCTAGTCCATCCTGCTGTTCGTAAGTTTGCGCCTTTGTGTTATCCGTCTCCCGTGTGTTTTGCCTGTTCTCCCTTAGTTAGTCCACCTTGTTGTTTTCCGTGCCCGTTGATATGCCATTGTACATTTCATGTTTGGACTGCCCTCCCAATATGACCTGCGCCAGTTATTACGACTCTGATTATGGAATTTCCTTTAATAAATCTCGCTCTCCTCAGCGTTTGTGTCCGTCTCCTCGCTCCTTAGCGCGAGCTACGTTACAGACCTATTGTAATGGATGAGTTAACTACAGCTAGAAGAGGTTCAGTTACAACTGGTAATACCTCTTTTAATCATTTCGAGGGAACCGAATCGAGTGTGCTAGTACAATTTAATGAAGAAGTTTCTTTCTCTAATTCTGATTGTGGGTGTGGATGAAAAGTAGGGGTGTATTCAACTAAGGATTTTCATAGTCGAATCTGATTCGTCAGCTTTTCCCTTTAGTCGACTAATAGTCTAATCTGGTTTTTTTTTTTTTTTTTTTTTTTTTTTTAAGAGCACCTTAAACGGGATCTCGTTCTCATTCAGGACTTTTTTCCTCTTCAAAAGTAAAAACCTAAAACACTCAGATAAATTAATAAACATGGTAGGTTGGCTTTATTCAGCTTTTATTTATTTTTTTATGAAACTTTAGAGAACATTAACCGTCAGTGCACAGTGCGCATATCGAACTGTCAGACAGGCACTGTGCAAAATGTCAAAAATATTGTAAATAAAATATACCTGCCTGAAAATATTAAAATTGCCACACAACAGCAAAAAATACAAGGAAAGGTTCAAGTAACGGGGTTTAAAAGCAAACAACAACAAAAAATGTTTATAGGACGAGACGACACGACCGAAACGACAAACGTTTTAAATGGTATGCCATGTTGGTTGTTGTCGTGCGAAATGAAAGACGTTGATGACATAACTTGCACTTTACTTTGTTTGATTCATCTTTGTTTTTCAAAATACTTTTGAAGTTTTTTAGTAGCCATTATAATCTCGGCAGATACTGCGTGTATTCTGTAGTGTGTTCAGCTCTGCTCATTTGGATTGTGCAACTGCAGGGTGTAATTTATTAATGTGTAGTAAGGAAGATGCCTATTGTTAATGCGCAAACATCATTTTTAAATATTTATTAACAGAAATTAGGATGATTTTTATTTGACAAAAGGCTATATATAACGAAAACAAAGACATTTCATGTAACAACTAATGCTTAGCTTCATCCTTGGGCACCCCCATACAGTTAGAATGGTACATTCGACTATGACGTTCATAGTCGACTAGGGGGTATAGTCGACTATAGTCGAATCAGCGACTATTGCAGGTCACCCCTAATGAAAAGCATCAAGCGTTTCTCCCAATGAAAAATTTACATCAATATCAACCAAAGCCAGTTGGACTGCTAGTAAAAGGTTTTATATTTTGTCTAATATTCTCTATTTTCTTATCAAAGAAATCAATAAATACATTACTAGTGAGGTTTACTGGAATCTGAGGTTCTGCGCCTGCTTGATTTTTTGTAAGTTTAGAAATAGTATTAAAAAGAAATCTAGGATTGTTTATATTATTCTCGATCAGTGAGGCTAAGTGTGCTGAGCGTGCTTTAGTGAGTGCCCATTTGTATTCAATAATGCTATAATTTCAGGCACAGTGGAATACTTCCAGCTTAGTAGATCGCCATTTCCGCTCTAATTTACGTTACGTTAATTTAATTCGTACGTTATGAGGCTGTGGTCAGAAACGGTCTTACTCTGAGGAAGAATTGCTAAACTGGATATGTTAATACCAAATGATAAAACCAAGTCTAAAGTATGACTACAATTATGCGTAGGACCCACCACATTCTGAGTGATACCTATTGAATCAAGAATTGTTTGAAAATTTATACTAAAAGAGTCACATAAATTTTCAAAATGGCTGTTAAAATCACCAACTATAATCACCTTATCGGCTGAAAGCACTACATATGACAGGACGTATGAAAACTCCTGCAAGAACTCAATTACAAATTTGAAAAACAAGCACAAAATTTGAAAAAACACTCCACAGCATCAGCAGGAAGCAGTGTCTTGGCAGTACTGATGGTAGGCATGTGCTGGGACTGCTACCGCTGTCTACGCTCACGAAGCTGGTTATCTAACCTTACAGAAATTTCAATAAAGGCTTCAATATTGGAGGGTGGCTCACATACAGCTAACTCATCCTTAAGCTTCTCACTGAGGCCTTCTCGATAAACTGAGCGTTGGAACCCCAACCGTGCTCTGCTGGCAGCATGCAGAACTCCAGCAAGTAATCCACTATGGACCGCTTGCACTGGCGAATCCACAGCAATCGAGCCCCCACTACTCCTCCTGATGCAGGATGGTAAAAGGCTGGTAATTCAGGCTAGTTTTCCCAGACAGGCTTGGCCCACGCCAGTGCTTTACCCAAGAGAAGCATGTCTGAGGGGAAGTGTGAGGGCTGTTGCTCAAATATCAACAAGCATTGGAGTAGAAAACCCCTACACTCCTCAGGGTCCCCATAGTAATATGTGGGAGACGGCAGGACAGGTTCGACCCGAGCCACCACGGCAGGGGTGTCAGCAGGAGGAAAACTGATAGGGGGACTAGTGAAGTCGCCCTGGTTGGCTCAGCGACTGCACAGCCACCACCATATTCTGCAGTTGCTCTAAAATCTGCTGTAGTGTTTGCTCGTGCCTCCCAAGCATTTGTCCATGTCTGGACATAACTGCCCTTAGCTCTTCCATCTGTTGTGGAGTGTCTGGATCTTTGTTCAGGCTGAGTTGTTCTGTGATGAGGTGGTTAGAACAGCAATCTAAACACTGCAGGGTTTTAACACTTGGAATCCACATGCCAAGCCACAAAATAAATGGGGAACGAAAGCCTCTGCCAAAACAAGGTGGGAAATGAGAGAAGAGAAAGAAAGTACAAGGGAAAAAAACCTCAATACGTGAAAGGACTCAAGAAAAAACTAAGGAAAAGCACAAACAAAAAAATCTAAAATAACCAACAAAGCTGGATAGCAGAACAAACAGTGAAGGACAACTTGAGATAGGCAGGAAGTGGCACAGAAATGAAAGCACTTGAACAAATGGGGAGCGAGAGAAAGAACATGGTGAGGAGACACTGTGGAACGCAACACTCTACCAAAGAGGCTGGCTTCAAGCACATAGCTAGAGGCTACAAACAACTCAGCAGTGAGACACTGCAACTGCCTTCCTTAAATAGGGGAATAGACAACTGCAGGTCATCACTGCTGATTGCGATGACGTGAGCTGGCTCGTGAGCTCCCCCCGGTGGCAGTAGATGGCTCAACTCTAGAGACAGCTTCAACAATAACATTTATTCCTGAAAACAAAGACTGACATGACGAATGCTAACAAGTGGGAGAGGCAACAACAGCACAGCAACAAACATACACAGCGGACCGTACCAAGGGAGCCTATACTGCTAAAAGAAAAATGTTTTGATGTTCCAAGGGCATTACCACATGCAAAACCAGAGAAACGATCCTGTGTCTTTATATTGTACAACCAAATGCTCTTAACATTTTTTACTCTGCAAAAATCTCAGTCTTTGTAAAGTAACTGCCTTGAGTAAAACCTTGGCTGTCTGTTATTTAGCACATACACATTTAAGCTCATCACACATATCTGGAGGGAGGTTTCGGGTAAAGAATAGATGGAAGCTATGGTGTTTTTAGGGAGGAAGTGGTTTCCTTTGGTTGGTCTATATCACAACCACAGTCAATCTTTAGGTGGAATGTCATTGCACAATTGGCTTTAACAACTTATATGCTTCTTCCTGTTGCAGAATCTGAACCAGAATCCCAGGACCCTCTTGCCCAAGTTCTATGGTCTGTACTGCATCCAGTGTGGAGGAGTCAGCATTCGGCTCGTTGTGATGAACAATGTCCTACCCCGTTCTGTGACCATGCACTACAAGTATGATCTGAAGGGCTCCACGTACAAGCGGCGTGCGTCTCGCAGGGAGCGAGCCAAGGCCTTGCCCACCTTCAAGGACCTGGACTTCCAGGAGATGCACCCAGAGGGCCTGCACTTTGATGCCGACACATACAGTGCACTCATGAAGACACTGCAGCGAGACTGCCGGGTCAGTTTTCAGTGCCGATGTCACTGGAAGTCAAATAAATCAGATGCATTTGACTGCACAGAAAAAAAGCCTAGAAATGAATCATATAAAAGAAGGAAAGCAAGTGTTTGTGATAGTAGTACATGGCCAGGACAGCTCTAGGCTTGATCTTCAGCAGCTCGGTACTTATAGGATCAGTACTTATCAAGGATCTCTGTCTGGAGACTGGTGCTGATACCAGTGCTTTGGATCTGTTCATTTTAAATGCAGATAATAGCAGATTGAATGAGACAGATTCAGCTGTTGTAATACATTTCTTACCATTGCCACAAAATGCCTGAAGGTCAAGCAGTATCAAAGAGGCCTCAGAGGAACACGACTGAGTGGCCAAACCTGGCCAAAGTAATGCTCCATAATATCTGGACTACAGTGATAGAGACTCAGCCACTTACATCACAAGTCATTTGATGTATGGCACAGGTTGTTTTATAGCCTAGAAGTGACAGTGTTGCCAAAAAAGGAACTTGTTATGACCTAATAAAATCAGGGCAGGCCTGGGTTATTCTAATGGAGCTGATTATACTGAGAGCTGTTCGGTGGGATACAGGAGTTTTCATCTTCTGTTCATCTCTCTTACACACATAGCAATGCTTATGAATGATTAAGGAACTTATTGAACCAGTCTCAGGCAGAAAAACCCATCATGCAGAATCATGCCAAATGATTCAGTGATTCATTCAATCGGCTGAAAGTTTTTTGAGGCAAGACATAACCTTGCTTTTCTTGGTTCTCAAAAAAATTCAGTCCTAATGATGATGTATGTATTTCATATATATAAAGGTTGCTTCACAAAGTACCTTAGTTAGTTAATCATTAGTTAATATCACTAATGATTTTATGAAATATTAAAGTAGCCATGATCCAAACACCAATCAGAAACATGTTTAAAAAGAGTAGTTTATTACACATATGAAGGGTAATCTATGCAGTCTTGCCCAATGTGGCTAGATTTACGTTTGTTTCTATGTTACGGAGCTGGAGATCAGCGAAATAAGGGTGATAAGACAAAGATAAAGACCAAAGTATTTATGCTGTGTAGTGTTGTCTTGCTGATGTCATGATGTCATGGTTTTGTCAGTGATGCTGTGATGTCATGGTTTTGTTGATGATATTGTGACATCACAGTTTTGTTGCTGATGCTGTGTTTTCATACTGTTGTTGCTGTCACATGATAAGGTGCTGGAGAGCTTCAAGATTATGGACTACAGCCTGCTGCTGGGAATACATGTGCTGAACAGAAAGTTGAGAGACAGAGGAGGTAAGGGAGACAGCCGGCGCCAGGGTGGTCAGAAGGTTCTCTACTCGACTGCCCTGGAGTCCATCCAGGGGGGAGGCAAGCCTGCTGAGCCACTCCCAGACACTGACCATGACACGTGAGTTAAACTGCATCATCAGTAGCTTCCCAAAAGTGCTGACCCACACACAGGCTTTTTCACATAATTACTAATCGTAATTATTAATCATGAACAGAAGATGGTGCGCAATAATCAATCATGAACTGAAGTTTAAGTTCATTAACCAATCATGAACTGAAGCTAGTGTACATCCTTCAACACACTCTCACTTGCATAAAGCCAACAGACAGATACTTTATTTAGAAACAAAAATTTCCTAACACAAATGTCTACAGGGAAAAAAACTGTGTGTGCTACATGAGAATTAGCAGTGCTAAAGGACAGTAAGATTTTAAAAAAATTGGCCACAAGGCAAAAACCATCCTACAGTGTCTGATGCATCAGTCCCTCTCACAGAAATCTGATGCATAAAAACCCAAACATATTAGGAGGAAATATTGATGAATATGAATAATAAACATATTTTATTTCAAAAATAAATTTTATTATAACGGTTACATATTTCGTTTGTATAGAATGGGTGGAATCCCGGCTAAAGACAAGGATGAAAAGTTGCTGATCTTTTTGGGAATTATTGACATTCTACAGTCTTACAGGTATGAGTCATCAAAGACAGAATCATGACATAGAATTCAGAGTAAAAAAGGAACATGGCATTTCTATTAGAAAGAAACATGGCATTTCTATTTCTGTTCTATTCATGGCTTTTCTATTAGAAAGTGAACTTAACCACGATATATGGACATTAAATGTACCATAATGTAATGAGCCGGTAAACATATTGTTAACTGTTTATTGTCTGTGTCAAAAAGATTTGTCAAAAAGGTCGAGCACTCATGGAAAGCCCTTGTACATGATGGTGTAAGTTGTTATATTTAAATTTTGTTTAAATACATTTAATACTGCACATTAGTTTGTGTGTAATTTCTGTGGTTCACACTAGACCACATCTGTTCTGTTTTGTAGGACACGGTGTCTGTCCACAGACCAAATTTCTATGCTGACAGGTTCTTGAAGTTTATGGGTGGCACTGTGTTTAAAAAGATTCCATGTGAGTGCCGGCTTCCTCATTCTCTCGCGACCTGAACCCAAATTATATTTAGATTCTTTGCTTCCATTTAATGTTTTTTTATTTATTTATTCTGTAAAGCACTTTGAGTTACATGTATGTATGAAAGGTGCTATACAAATAAA
Source organism: Brachyhypopomus gauderio (assembly GCF_052324685.1). NCBI lineage: Eukaryota > Metazoa > Chordata > Actinopteri > Gymnotiformes > Hypopomidae > Brachyhypopomus > Brachyhypopomus gauderio. Next base: position 7,570,172 of record NC_135220.1, on the reverse strand, counting down.
GATTATTATTATTATTATTATATACTTGTATACTTATATGTATGTATTAAATAATCTTAGAATGACCAAATGTAACCTTCCTCCCTTTATGATGTCACCTCTTTGCATGCTTGACCTCTGCCCTTTTGTTTGCTGGAAGCAGCCATCCGAGGCACCTCCACTCGCAGGAAGAGGAACTCCATCCAGCCAACCAGGTCGGCTTCACAGGAAGTGCTCTCAACTGTCAAGGAAGAGATCAGCGAGGAAAGGAAGGCGCAAAGTCTGGAAAACCTGGATGACACAGGCATCACATTTCCAGGTGCCTGACACAGGCACATTCCAAGAGGCATTGCACATATTTGCATAAGATGTGTTGCATCAAATTTAAAGATTCTTTGCAAAACGTCTCCTTGCATGAGCAGTCTTTTATCTGTAATTTGATCCCCAATGACTTGATGATCTGTTTACTGAAAGCCTGTGACACTTGAGTTTGAACTACAGCTCCCATTTTAACACTTCAAAGCACAATCACATTGCATTTTTTGACTTGCTGTTGGCTCTCCATGGCAGGTTTGGGCTTATGTCTGAAACCAGATGTTATTCCGAGCTCTACTAATTTGAACACATCCATTTCGACTGCTACTATGTCTACCATCTCATCGCTGGATGACATTAGGCCTGATCAGGAAGAAAGCACAGACACCAGGTGGTTTTCAACACCTACACCCAGTAATCTGTATTAATATGATAGAAACCAACTGTGTATCCATTCTTTCAGATTATGAGACTTGGCCACATTACTTGGCCCATCTAATTCTGTGATTTAATCTGTTTTTATGATTGAACAAAAGAAACATCTGGGGCAGCAGATGTCATGATCAGACCTCCAGCTCAACTCTGGCTACAGAGGACAGAGGACACAGGACAGAGGACAGCATCCACCCAAGTGTCTTCACCCAAACCAGCACTGCTGAGTCAGTGCTTGGTGTTTACTTGGTGAGCAGATGCCATTCTGGACTAGGCAACAGAATCTCAAGTGTCTACTTAGTTTACTTTGCCACAAACATGTAGACTCAAGCAAGCTTGTAATGTAATGTGTTTCTTTGTTTTACTGACTCCATAACCCTCAGTGTGTCACTACATGTGGTACTTTGTAACACTGTTCTTCTGATACTTTATTACATCACTGCTGGCTATTTCACTGTAATACTGATATTCAGCAGGCTTGTAATTGTCCATGTCATGAGACATGTCTGTTCAAAAACTCATTTTAAAACATTTTAATACAGTGATTCTTCTACAACACAAAATGGCCTGTGTCATATGGATTGCAGCACCATTCATGAGAGCATAAACCTTTGTCCTCTTTCCCTTGAACAAACACTAACCTTATATTTTACTGTTTTTCTTTTAGTGACGTGAAGTTTGCTGAAGTGGACCTAAGTAACTTAAAATGTCTAATGAAAGCTCAGTTTGCACTCAGCAGTCAGGAGTACACCTGTGTACTGTGTAGCATCACAATCAGCTCACTTCACCAAATATACTACAACTGCAAGAATGAATGCCGGCTAGCGTTATCCCAGCAACGCCATGCTAGCTGCTCCCTGCCCACTTACATTGTTAGCCAGCCATGTTCACGTTTCATGTGAGGTATTTCTTCTTGGCCAGTGTTGGCTGTTACCTGTCTCAAAACATCCCAGATCTTCACAGGGAGTGTCATTACTCTCACTACTTGTTGCTGCTAATACATGAGACAGGCCTTGTATCTGAAATAGCCAAGTGAACGCTGTGTTGTTTCTGCATTTTTCATGGCATGTCAACGTTGTGGATATATAACATATGTAACAATGCTGATGTTGCTTGTATTCAGTCCCATCTGTGGGTCGGGCCTGTCTCCTCCACGTGTCCTGTGGGTCGGGCCTGTCTCCCTCGCGTGTCCTGTGGGTCGGGCCTGTCTCCCTCGCGTGTCCTTTGGGTTGGGCCTGTCTCCCTCGCGCGTCCTGTGGGTCGGGCCTGTCTCCCTCGCGCATCCTGTGGGTTGGGCCTGTCTCCCTCACATGTCCTGTCTTTGCTGTTACACTGCTGAAAGGACACAGGAACCCTGTGAGACAGATCTACTGTGCTGCTTCAAGGAAATCAGTGAAGCGCTAAGTGCAAGGAGACCCCAAAACGGACTCAGTTTCACTGATTCATATAATTGTGTAAAGATCCATGTAATTAAACCACAAATATATTTACAGACATTGTTCAGCTCAGTTTGGAAGTGTGTAATGTAAATCTTCAGAATGGTGATTGTGGGAGCTGTTATTTATAAGACATTTCATAGAACTTATTTGATACCATTCTTTGCTGTTCAATAAGAGTTTCCAACATATCAAAATGTTGAAATTATTTGATAAATATGAATGTTTTGAAATGAATGATCAGGTGTTGGTGATTCTGATGTAGAATAATACTGTGGTAATGTGTTGTTTTTCCACATTCTAAGATTCATAAGTTCCTAATATGTTAGTTTAGTATCTTAGAAATACTGATTATTTTCACGACATTTCAGTAATATATATTTTTATGTGTTTCTGTATTTATAGAAAATCTAAATGGTTATGTTGTTATTAAATCTTCTGTCTATTTAGGAGTTTGTCCTTTATTTCCTGCTGCAGTGTAATTCTTTCTACCATACTGGTTTAGTCATGCTGCAGTAGCCATTTAAGCCTTGTGCGGGGATTGCCGTATCGGCGTAATCACGTGTAGCTTTTATTTGAAAACTAATGCAGAGATGAAGGATACCATCACCTGTATCCCTACCATAATGATTTAAGGCTTCTAGGATTTAAGGCTTCACGCCGCTAGGAGGGGTGATTGTATTTGGGATATTGAAGATAATAAGAATAACACGAAATAATGATTCTACAAAAGGGTATCTTACCCGGTCAATGGGGGACTGCGGTAAAGTTGGTTTCACGTTCGCATATTCGGAATTCTTTCTTCAATAATTTTAAGACAGTATCAGCAAAAGTGCAAAAATGCGCAAATTCACATTTCTGGCAAACAAAACAAATACCTACAACTTTGTTTACGCCAGGAATATACATATTTTAAGTTGTAGACAACATGTTATTTAAAATGTACTATTGTGACCGCTACAACGTCTAAGACACCGTCTACAAATTACCTTAACACGGTTAACACGGATGCAAGTGGCGGTAGTAAAGGCCCCAGAGCACTGCACAGTGTTTTTTGCAGTCATATCAATAGCTTTTAAATGGTCCATCATAAGACCACCAAACAAGTTGTTATACCCAAAGTGCATCCTAAAGAACAACCTACAACTCTAACGTGGGTATTTCTTCCTCTTACCTATTTGTGGTGGTGAGTTTTAATCTTAGAATTTCAATAGCTTATAAAACCATATAACAAGTTCTTATATATTAAGGGCATCCTAAACAACAACATTCAAGTCAGATATGGGTATTTCTACCTCTTGTCTATTTGGGGTGGTGAGTTTTAATCTAAGAATTTCAATAGCTTTTAAAAGGTCCGTCATAAGAGCACTAAGCAAGTTGTATTACAAAAAGTGCATCCTAAGCAACAACCTACAACTCAGATATGGGTATTTCTACCTCTTACCTATTTGTGGTGGTGAATTTTAATCTAAGAATTTCAATAGCTTTTAAAAGGTCCATCATAAGAGCACTAAACAAGTTGTATTACATAAAGTGCATCCTAAACAACAACCTTGCTTAAGATGCCCTTAATATATAACAAGTTGTTTTATGGTCTTATGATCGACCGTTTAAAAGCTATTTCGTAGATTAAAACTCACCACCACAAATAGGTAAGAGGTAAAAATACCCACGTTAGAGTTGTAGGTTGTTCTTTAGGATGCACTTTGCGTAAAACAACTTGCTTGGTGCTCATATGATGGACCGTTTAAAAGCTATTGAAAATAAAGGAAAAAAACAGTGAGCAGTGCTCTGGAACCTTTAAGACCGCCACTTGCGTCCGTGTTAAGGTAATTTGTAGATGGCGCCTTAGACGGTGCATAGGTGACAGCAGTACATTTAAAATAACATGTTATCTACAATTTAAAATACGCCTATTCCTGACGTAAACAGAGTTGTATGTGGTTGTTTATGTTGTCAGAAATTAGAATTTGCATATTTTGGCACTTTTGCTATAACTGTCTTAAAGCTATTGAAAAACGAATTCTGAACATGCGAACGTGAAACTAACTTTACCGCAGACGGTAGGCTACTATTTAAATGTTCACATTCAAACCTCAAAACAAATAAAACACATAATTTATCTAAGGTGTATTCAGCGGAGTCTCACACCTTACATGATTGTGCGTGCACAATGTTTAAAATTATGTATTTTTTAGCGGTATGTCGAAACTTCACATGTGTGTTTACACGCTGACTAACCCGAAAGTATGGTCACGTGATTGGTTACGTATCGTGGAGAGTTCGTTGTCCACTCACCTGCACTGTCAAGACACGCCCATACCTGGAAGATTCAGGAAATCTGGGAATGTGTAAAAAAAAATCGAATCGTTTAATTTTTTCGGTCGCATTTCACACTGTAGGTAAATAAAGATCACATACAAGACTCGTAGTTATAAGAGACGTCCAGGTACGTTACCATTTTTTATTGTATGGTTTTTATTTTACGTATGGTTTTCCTGTTTATTCGGAATGGCTTCGATTGCCTATTGTTCTTGGTATCTGTTGTGTAAAACTTGTAGGCTGTGCTTGTTTTACCTTAGTGGTTCATATTGGGAGATATGGCCGTTTCCTTTCCTGATATGTGAGTCTACAGGTTTCTGGGTTTTGGTAACGAAAGTAAATTGTCGTACCAAAGCTGCACTGAAAATGGTATATTGACTTCTATTTGGTAACTTTTGGAAAGATATGCGATAAATGTAAGAAATACGACGCTGTAAGAGGAAAGACTCTCATGTATGCATCCTATAAAGATTTTAAAACGTATAACCCGTCCCTTAGTAAATGCATTAAAAGTTGGGTAACACGGACCTATAATCACTTTTTAGTGCCCGAAAGATGATAGCTCAATAACTAGGATATAGAACAGGGTTTTCAACATGAAGGACATGGAGGACCTGGGTGATACACGTGAGAAAGATACCCAGTTCAAAGTAGTATCTCCGTCAACGCTTAAGTGACTAATTAATTTGAACTACAGTAGTATAATTATTAAAAGCTACACAATTTATTTTCAAAATGTTACAATTACTCTACCCATTGTGGGGAAAACTAGTCTGCGTTAAGGGTCCAACTGCCATCCGAAGCTGTTAATTATGTTGTGCATTTTTAAAGTTTGATATTTGTAAAAGTACCAATTACTACAGGCAGATATGCGTGTTACAGATTGGTTTGGCATCTTCGCGGGTTTTGAAATTTGTCAGAGGAACCTGCCCACTTAGAGCAGTGAAAAAAGTACTCCTCTAATTTTGTACTCGTCTTTTGTTTTGGAAAAGACAGATGCACGCGTCAGACATTCCAGGTTTCCAGACTGCGACTAAAATGGTCGCAATCCCGACCATAAATATTAATTTGCGATAAATTATTTCACTCGTCAGTGGCTACAGGTGACACAAGAGCATTATTTTTATGCGTGAGGATATTTTGTAATTGGGAAATATCATTTTCTTTTGAATTTGTATTTTAAAAGTTAAACGATAGGCTGCTTTAGCTCCCACTCACATGGACGTATCTGCCCATCAACAAGTCCACAATCAAGTTGTATTACGTAGCCTAAAGTGCATCCTAAATAACAACCTACCACTCGTAAATGGGTATTTCTACCTTGCGCCAATTTGTAGTGGCCAGGTTTTGTCTCAATTTCAATAGCTTTTAAACGGCCCATCAAAAGACCTTTAAAAAGGTTGTTGATTAGGATGCAATATATATTAATGTAATATAACTTATTTGACGCTCTTATGATGGACCTTTTCAAAACTAATAAAATATTTGACATATATATAATTGGTGCAAGGTATAAATACCCATATGAGTTGTAGGTTTTCGTTTAGGATGTAGCCTACTTTGTGTAATATACCCTGTTTTATAGTCTTATGATGGACTGTTTAAAGGCCATTGAAATGTAAAAAAAAAACTGACCACCACAGAGAGGTAAGAGGTAACTTATTCAGGAGTTGTAGGTTGTTTAGGATGCATTTAATATCATATCTAACAACTAGTTTTATGGTCTTATGAAGGATTGTTTAAAAACTATAGAATTTTTGCAGAAAAACAGATTGCGCAGTGCTCTGGGGCCTTTACCACCACCACTTTCATCCATGTTAAGATAATTTGTAGACAGTGACAGTGGTACATTTAAAATAATATGTCTAATTCCGAATATGTGAAAGTGAATTAAACTTTACCGCAGTTACAAGGAAGAGAAAGACATCAGGCATGTTGGATGGCAGAGATCCTAAATAATAGATGACCTGATGTGAGTGTTGTAATACTTATTAATTTGGATATTATTATGGCACCTAGAAAAAGTTATTGGCACCTGATGTTTTCCTCTTAGGAGCCACTGGCTCCTTGAGTAATTATTTTGTCTGGAGCCCTGCATGCAAGCCATTCTTATTGCCACGGTAAGCACAATTGTTAACCCTTTAAATTTGTTATAACATTTGTATTGTATAAAAGTGAGTCGTGACTTAATGACAATGAGAAAATGTGGTTCCCGGGCTGAGACCAGTTGAGGACCCCTATTTTAGAGTATTTTCCCACCTGTGGATATTCTGCAGTTCCATACATCACTTTTCAGGGTGCAGGTTTGCAGAAGGTATCTTCATCAACTGCTATTTATTTTCTTGGAAAAAAATCCTCAGTTGTCATGTGAGTTTTAGCCGCACTGGCCTGCACAAGAAATGGCAAAACATGTTGTCGATGTTATCAATGCATGATCTCACTTCAAGACATGAGGTTATAACAGTAACCTTGTCCCAGTCCTGTAAAACTGTGGCATTAGACATGGTGATGCATAATAGTCATAATTCGTACAGCTAGCGTTCATGAAGTAAAAGTCAGAGATCGGTTAAATTCCCAAGGTTGAAAACCATGTTCACACTTTTCTCACCAAACGTACCGAACAAGAAGAGAAAGCGGCCCTACTAGTCTATTAGTGTGAAAACTGTGTGCCTTTACTGTGCATGCGGTACTTTTCTAGACCCTGGTAACCATTTAAGAACAGTGCTACATACTGAATATAATGAACCCTGATACCTTTTCAGAGCAGTTATACATACTGAATATAATTAACCATGTAACCTTTTCAGAGCAATGTAAACATACTGAATATAAATAACCATGTAACCTTTTCACAAGTGTTAACATACTGATTAAAATTAACCCTTTATGGAATGTTTTTGTTTTATGCAACAATGTCATCAAATTCTCGCGTTAGATCCTGTTAGATACCGTTGGAATTGACTGGCAGCTGGTGTTGGATCAAAAAAGGAACACCATTATATGACAGTTCAATACAATACAATAGATATGGCAGTTCAAACACAATACAGGTTACCTGTAACCTCAGTGTTTGGTTCCAAACATCTGTAGGGGAAGTTAACACTCAGCATGTGAACAGCCATATTCCTTTGCATGAGGATACATGACCTGAACTTGCTAACATTTAGAATTTGGAATGATCAGTATTTTCAGAGGGATGCACCAGTGAGATAAAGAACAGTGCTGGTGACATGAATTTGTAGGCTAATAGGTCTTTATTTTAAAAGGTGGTAGCATCTGTCGGTAGTATAAAACTCTGGTGTAACTTCATAAAGAGAGAGAGAAGCAACTAAAGGTGTTGACCATAGCTGGCTCTGCATTGTCAGAGAGGAGTATATGGAGGCCTACTTGATGTGGACATAAGATTAAAAACTAAATGTTTCATTTGTGGTCTAATACAAATCCATGAGAAACACCTGACATGAATGACAAGCTATTAATGGTTGCTGCACTATGTGAACACTGTTACCACACCATCCAATATCTGGAATGTCTGATATTTCTCAGGATATCCACAGCACACACTAAAAATGCTGCAGTATATTACAGAGCTCATTTGCATATTTAGGGCTTCTGTTGAGCACAACAGCTGGTTTTAGGATATGGATTAGGAAAGTAACTATCATGCAGCTCCAGCACACAAGCAGTGTTCACCCGATGGCCAGATCTGCTGGACTGGTGTGTGTGTCTGTTTCATTTCAACCCAACACCACCTGCTTTGTGGAAATTTTGCTTCAACCCAACACCACCTGGAGTGTGAGTTTCACCTCAATCCAACACCACCTGGGGTGAGTTTCACCTCAACCCAACACTGCAGGCAAACAGGAAGAAGTCATGTGTTTCCTGCAAGCAGCCACAGACCACTGGGCTCCAGGAAGTGCTCACCTCCGCCTTAGCTGTTCCTGTGTTTTGCTTTTTGAGGAGGATGGAATTTCACTACTGTACTAATACACCAAGCACACTCTGTCACTTAAACAGGCTCACACGCTGATTGTAAGCCTTTCAAGCCAAAAATGTAAAGGTGGCTCTAAGGTCTGGGGAAGAAAGCATTGTGAGCATTGTGTTGATCAAACAAGGCTCCGCTGTTTTCAGTGTTGACTTACCCCTGTACGAACAGGACATCTGCATTGTTAAATACAAGTCATATATACACTGATTTGCACATAGATGGTAGGCCTAGGTGCTGACTTAACAAATATTTTTATGTGTTTCATCCCTGTTGTTAATGAAATCATATGAAACAAAAGACAGCAAAACGTGCCTCAGCAACCTGAGCAGGACAGCCTGACAACTCAGGGACTAAAGACGTATAATTGTCTATTGTAGTAGTATAATATAGTATTTCTATAGTGTAGGGTGAATTATTACTTATTCCTAGGGCTAAAACTGAAAAGGCCCAGTCATCTTTGAACTCTATCCAAGGCATTGGAATGACTAACAAATTAGAGGGTCTTAATGGTGTCAGAGGAAATCTGAGAAGACCTGGCATCATGCCATGTAGGGCTTTTATAATACAATCATAAACTCGATTCTGTGTTTCTATGGTAAATGTAAATAACACATCTTTTAACTTATTTGGTTTGGTAAACATCTCTCTTTAACTGGCATTTTCTGTCTGTGTTTGTGTGTGTGTATGTGAGTGCACCTATGGAATTGGGCAGCTGTGTGAGGGTGGTGTGTGTGTGTTCGTGTTACACATCAATGCTCTGTGTAGGCAGACTCCATCTGTTGTGTAAGAGTGTTGTGTTGTGTAAGTCAGCAGCCTGCCCAACATGTTGCCTGTCTCTCTCTGTCTCTGTCTCTCTCTGTCTCCCTCTCTCCCTGCCCTTTTTGTCTGTCTCCCTGTCTCCCTCCCTCCCTCTCTCTCTCTGACAGACAACTAGCCAGAGATAAAGTGGCAACCAGAAGAGACACTAGTAGCATGTTGCACAGGATGCCACAGGATGACAGTCCTACGCAGGGTGCAGCTTTGTGTGTATTGGTGCATTCTGGGTAACAGTGTAGCATCACATGCATTTTTAGTCAGGAGAGGACTGAAGTACAACTAAGCGTGTGCGGTACAAGGCTACAGGCGGGATCTGGCCCTCTGGTGATATGCAGCTGCATCAGTCCTGGAGGCCATCTGGGCAGTGAGGAAGAGGAGTGTGGAGGAGCAGGGAGAAGATCAGTAAAGTGAGAGAGGAGAATAGTGGGGTAGGAGTGTAGTGGGGTGGTGGTGTGGTTGTCGTCATGTTTTCTGCACCTCACGTTTCTGTCCTCAGTGCAGTTATCTCGTCTGGGCTGTTGTCAGAACCACTCGGACCAAAGCCAGCTCCTATGTGCGAGCACGGGAAATCACAATGAAGCAGAAAACAGGCTTACCTGTACATAAGTGTACATAACATAACTGTACATAACTTGTACTGTTAGTCCACAGGAAAGACTGGTCATCCCAAACATTTTCTTCTGTTTAGATCATGCCCTGTGATTTTGGGATCTCTGGTGCCTTATATAGATGGGAAAGTACACTCCTCTCATTATTTATTTAATTCCTGCATCTGTGCAAAAAGATTGAGCTAAAAGGTGTATGTACTACATTTGTATATTATCAGTATTTTTTGCTAAGGAGACTTGTATATTGCTCTCTCTATGTTCTCCAGTGATGAGCTTCCTGGAGTGTAGTGGTTAAGGTTCTGTGTTTATGCACCGTGTTCAGAACTGGTTCAAATATTTCTGGAACCTTAAGCAAAATTCTGATAAATGCCCTCCAGCCTGAATAACGTGACCATGACAGTTGCACCTGATTCTCCTCTATATATATTTAAATATATGTATGTATGGATGTATGGAGAATTATATTTTATATTTATATGAAGCATATTTATTTACCAAGCATGTGCCTGGCTGTTATATAAACAAATCATAGTCAAAGAGTGTTTGCTTAAACCTCTCATTTCCTCCACTTTAAAGAAAACATTTTGAAAACTCTAACCAGTTACCTGATGTTGCTTTTTATAGCATGTTTCTTACTTTTTTATTTAAAGAACAAAACAGATAAAAATCATGTTCTTTTTTCCCCAGAGTGTAGTTGTTTGATGTTTGATGTCAGTGTTCCAGTATGAACTATAATTTTCATAAAGGACAAATACATCCACGTTGCCTTTCTTACAATGATGAATTAGAATGAATTAGAACATCTTGGAACTATACTTCAAACTGGTCAGAAGGATCAAATGGCTCATTCTAATACATCTTGATTGTTTAATAGTCTAACTCTGATAAACACTTGACTTTTTTCAAGATTTTCTTTGCTTCAAATGGACATTGTTATTTATTTTATTGAAGGGACCGGTCCACTGCCAAAGTGCCTGTTTTACTTCACCAAAGAAGCTCTGGCTTTGTTCTTCATTGACTATCTGCTACTATAAGGTACCAGTTTCTTTTTTCTTATGCAGGACTGTAGCCTTAAATTATTTAAAATTTCATATTTGAAACATTGTATATGTATTTATTTATTTCACTGTAGATGTTCGTTTAATAATAGATTTTTAAGTAATAGTTAGAATAATAGTTACGTGTCAAAGATGTCTAACGAACATTTGCCTAACAAACAGTTTATGAACATCTCTGAGACGTCACCCAAGAAAAGCATGTTGTTTTGTAACTGGTGTTACAAAACTGGTAATGTCTTACGATTGTGGATAGCGGGGGTGGATAGCGGATCATATCGGCAGCTTGTCCCATGTGGAGGCGGAAATTTTGGAACAGTCCACTTTACGGAGTAGTCTAGAATGTGTAAAAGAAACTTCGTCTTTAAAAAGTTAACTTAATAACATATTAATTTATTTTATCCCGGGTTAGTCTGATAACATTAACACATGCGTTGAAGAAAAATATTTTTAGTTTCCCCCCCTATGATTCATTGGTGCACTCGGGAATTACGCTACAGTGGACAAACAATAGCGGTTCAAAGTTTAGTTAATGGTGGTGCCGTATGGTCGGACAAAGTAGCCATGAGTTAAATGTAAAGATTTGTTTTATTATAATTATTTAAATGATATTCATGTAGCCTATGTATGCATATACGTCTTGTATGATGCCTGTGTTTGTGGACAGACTGGCTTTTCTGAGTAAAAACCTACAGGGACACTGGCATGTGAGTATTGACGAAACTTAATCAGCAACCGATGAGAAAGTCCTTTAAATGGTGCCACACATGAGACGTGCGCTTAGAGGCTAAATAAGACTTCCGTTTAGTTAGTGGGCTACTCTTAATTTCTGCCCACCGTGCACCGATAGTCTGTCGGGGAGATCGTGAGGCATTAAGGGTTCGTCCACCTGTTGCTGTCTCAGATCAGCATGGTAGATGCAGCGAATGTAACCGAGAAATGAATGTTAACAAGGGAAAACACGGCAGTGAACTTGAGGGACCCAAGATCCCAAGTTAGTTCATGCATGTTGATTTCTCTCGTTGGTCTCGCTCATATCACACACTGAAAGCTTTCCACCTGTAGTGCTGTTTCTCTGTGTTGACGCAGATAAACAGGCAGATCCCCATAATAAAACCACAAGCAGTTTTTGGTGCCTGATGTCTGAATGTGTCCTGTCTCATCAGCAGATGTATGTTGTTTGGTTTCCCCTTGTTTGTCTGCTGCAGGACTACATCTGATGCAGTGTTTTTATTCAGTTACTGTCGTTTGTTGTACAGAGTAAAGACAAAGTAGTAATGCCCCTCAGGTTTGTTCCATTGGTTATTTTGATCAGTCTCTGGCATTAAGCTCGGTTAATCACATTTGTGAACACCCTTTGGCTAATTCTACCTCTTTTCCTTGACAAATCTGAGCAAGTGATCTAATTTCTGGGATGGGTTTGTTGCATAGCTGTTACCATTTAGTTCCCTGACATGAGTGTTGTTCCTCTTACTGTGCTCATACTGTGTCTAGAAACACTAACGTTGGATTTGGTTGCTGGGAACTTTTTTAATCTCTGGTGAAATTAAACCACACAAAAGTAAACCAAACTTTATCTTCACAGTACAGATATCTTTATCTTATTTATGCTTTCTGTTTTGAGATTTTTGAATTGCTCATAGAGATTTTAGAACCACAGATGTAGTGTAGAGGGCACTGAACCTGGGGCACTGTGGAACCCTGGGATGCGTGATAACAGCACAGAGTGACATTATGCACCATGCTGTGACCCTCTCTGCACTTACCAGGGTCCAGATTGAGAGACCTTTCTGAGAGGTTGTGGAGTTGCAATGCACAGTCCACTGTCTGGATGGTTAGATGCAGTAGTAACGGATCAGTCATTGTTTAACTGGCATAGAGCCAACTTGCAACACCCTGGGGTGTGTGTCTGTGTGCGTCTCGCTCTCTCTCTCTCATATGTACGTAAACACTCCGTCTACTTTTGCAGTATGCAGAGGTCCAATGGTGCGGGTGTTGTCCATGCTGGAGGGAGCTTAGATCATATACAATAAGCCCCAAGTTCCGACCATGCTCTGCAACTTAAACTGTGTCTTCAAGCCAGCTGGGCTGAAAGGGGCAGTGTGAAGAGGCACAGGTGTGTGAGCGATGGTGAGGAATGCCCAGTCTCCTTGGCTGGCCACATATGGGTGGTATTACCCCTTCATCACATGGCCTGGTGAGAACCGCACTCATGCGGGCATGCACTGTGCTTAGGTCAGCTGAAATCAGTCATCAAGGCTATATTTGATTGGTGAGTGCAGTATCATGATATTGTAGATTCTTTTTAAGATTTGTGAAATGCAGAACCACTCTTGAGCTAACTGCTGCTATCCACCCTGGGGAAAGCCACCTCCTGCCCTGCTATCTACCCTGTGCCAGCCATCTTCTGCTTAACTAGCTATAGATGAAGCATCAACCTACTACCCTGGCCCCTCTCACCACCCCAAATTATACCCTGCTATGACTGTATCTCCACAAACCTGGACTACTATAATGAACAATCAAGAAATCTAGGACTCTCAAGAATAAGAATTAGATAAACAAAGAAGTTTTGTGTCTCTATGTATCTGTCCAGTTATCTGTCCAGTTATTGTTGTTGGGGTTAAGAGGATGCGTTGTTGTAACTTGTACAACTGTTCTAAAAAGCGCAATATAAATACATTTAGTTTTAATTTGATCATTAGGAGAACTTTTGAGGGTTGTTATTTGTGAATTTATGTTAGTCTAATATTAGCTTATTAGTGACTTACTAGCTCTATATATAAAAGTGCAGAATTCATAATTATTTTGTAAGTTAGTGTGTGCACATAATTGCGTAAGCAGGCTTTGAGTGAGCGCATGCTCCATATTTGCTGTGAGTGACTCGGTACAGTAGACTCGAGTGAAGTCCTGTACCAGTTTTTCCTCATACCTCACCGCTCCTTTTATTTACAAGAATGCTGCGAACTCCACAGCCCAGTGGCACGGTTTAACGGCAGCTGTACAGAATCTCACTCGGCTGTACATAATCTGACGTTGGTGTTTCTCCCTCAGAACCCCTTCATGGAGGAGACAGTGTGGGAGCAGTTCACGGTAACCCTGCAGCGGGTGAGTCTGCTCAGCCATTCAGTACTGTAATCTCATACACGGCCATTCAGTACTGTAATCTCATACACGGCCATTCAGTACTCACACACAGCCCTTCAGTACTGCAGTCTCACACACGGCTATTTAATACAGTTCTTCAATTTCACACACAGGTATTCAGTACAGTACTGTACTGTAATCTACCTGCAGTGATTAAGTCGCCTGGTCTCTCTCTCAGCCATGTAGTGGAGTGCAGCACTGTAATATCCAGGCTCCTGGTATTGGGTTCTGCTGTAATTTTCTTAGGTGCTACGCTGCCCATCACTGCATCTGCTCACTGATCCAGTTATAGCACACAGCTTTTATAATAACATGCTCGCTTTTTGACTGTAAGCAGGCCCCTCCCCCATCTAAAGCGGTCTTTCCAATCAGTCCTGCATGCTCACTAGATGTCTCTCTCTCTCATCTGTTCTCTCCCCCCCCCCTCCCTCCCATCTGGATCTGGTTGAACAGGGCTAGTGCAGTAGGTTGCACATAGACAACTGTGCTTATATGGTCTGAATTACAGCATATTGTCTCAATGTAGGACTCCAAAATGGGGTTCGGAATTGCTGTGTCAGGGGGGAAAGACAATCCAAACGAAGACACAGGCGAGATCTCCATCATCATCTCTGATGTGCTTCAGGGAGGCCCTGCAGATGGTCTGCTGTTGTGAGTTGCATCATCAGCAATCTCATTCCTATGATTTAGTTCCTACAATCTTATTCCTATGATTTAGCTCCTACAGCCTCATTCCTTCAGATTGCCTACACAGCATACATTCACACCTCTGCTCTTTCCTTTGGGCTTGTAGTGAGAATGACCGAGTGGTTCAGGTGAACACATGGCCCATGGAGAGTGTCCCTCACTCCTTTGCTGTACAGACTCTTCGCAAGTGTGGCAAAGTTGCCAAAATAGTGAGTGGGATATTTTAAGGAAATGTTTTAAATTAAGATTCAAGTGCAGTGCTTTTTAAATATTTGGTTGCTTTTTTCTGAATCTGCATCCTTTTGAAATAAAATATGGCAAAAAATGTAACTCCCATATGCTGATTTTATGCTTTATATGGTTTGTTTGAACCCCACCAGAGGGTGGTGGTTTGTGAATCTCTAGTACATTTACATTTACGGCATTTAGCAGATGCTATTATCCAGAGAGACTTGCACAGTGCTTTGCATCCTAGATAGTAGCATAGATGGGTCAGAATTCAAGATACCTTTTATCCAGACTACTACTAAACTACAGGAATCAATGCCATTACCTGTATTCCAAATTAACATAAACTTAAACAACAGGAATTAAAACTTGTACATAGAAGTGTAAATAACAATAAACAGATTAACATACAATGAAAAGTACAAGGACAACACGTGCTATCTGCGGTGTTGGTGCTCATTTAAGAACTCAACAAACAGGTGAATCTTCAGTCTGTTTGAAGAGTGAAATGGACTATGCAGGCTGAACAGCTAGTGGAAGATCGTTCCACCATCTAGTAAACTCCCAGTGAAAAGCATAGCACAATTATTCCAAATTTGCAAATTGTGAAATACAGAAAGTTTTTCCAGATTAATATTTTTATTTTATTTTTTTGTCTTTTCATGACTAAAATTTCCTAATTTTTCTAATTTCTTTTTACAGGATCATGTTCTTGTAGTGCAGCTGGTCATAATTTATTTGCTTTCATTTAAATTAAGTGAGGATGATTTGTGAAGCAGTATTAAATATAAAAAAATGCTGGGAATGTAAATGTTTGCAGTAGTTTCACCTCCTCCCCTCCTACAGATAGTGAAGAGACCCCGAAAGGTTCCCATCAGCATCACAAAGCATGCACCAACCCCGGATATTCGCGTCTTCAGTAACCGTGACTATGGCGATGATTACGGTGATGACTACGGCGACGAATATGACCAGGACCGTGGCAGCATGTACAGTGGGCACATGGACTATGACGCCGGCTCAGAGCGAGGCTGTCCGGACTCTGAGTACAGCTACGGCCGGCCGCGAACCCTGGAGCGGGGCATCAGCCCTGAGCGCCAGTACCGGCGGGATGGTAGCCGGGGGCGACAGCTGGACCGGGAGCAGAGTCCCGAACGTCCGTACCGGCGGGATGGCAGCCGGGGGCGACAGCTAGACCGTGAGCAGAGTCCTGAACATCCGTACCGACGGGACGGGAGCCGGGGGCGACAGCTGGACCGTGAGCAGAGTCCCGACCGCCAGTACAGACGGGATGGTAGCCGTGGGCGACTGTTGGACCGGGAGTACAGTCCCGAGCCCCGTCACCATAGCCCAGACCGCCGCTACCGTAGCGAACACACCCTGGACCGGGACCACAGCCCGGACCAGAGTTACCGTTCCAATCGAGCTCTGGGCCGAGGTCGTAGCCCAGACCGCCGTTACCGCAGTGACTACACACTGGACCGAACACATAGCCCTGAGCTGGCCCACCGCATCCCAGAGCCGAAGAGGTTTGATGAGGTGGCAAAGAGAAGCGGAAGCCGTGACGGACTAAAGCGGACACCCTCACCCCCACGAACCACAGAGACCCTGGAGAAACCCATCAATGTTACACTGCAGAAGAACAGACCCAACGAGGGTATGGAGAGTCCCATCATCACACGACCTGGTGGTTCAGTGCTCCTTTCTTAAAAACCTCACTGCTGTGAGACAGCAGCTGTGGTGTTAGAGCCACACCCTTCACCCCTCACATCTGTTTTCTCCTCCACCCAGAATATGGTTTGCGTTTGGGAAGCCAGCTCTTCATTAAAGAGATGACCGGCACAGGACTAGCATCCAGGGACGGCAACCTGCAGGAGGGCGACATCATCCTTAAGGTTCGTATAAGAAATGCTTCGACCTTCGCGGGGGAGCTGGTCTTTGGGCCTTACAGATGGCTGCCTCTGGGATTTTTCTTTGCAAGAAAATAAATTAGACATGTAGTCAGAAAGAATGGTGATAAAATCAATAATAAGTTTGGTAAAGAGCATCAAAGGAATCTCTCCCGTCCTCTCCTTTCTCAGATCAATGGTACAGTCACAGAGAACCTGTCCCTGAGTGATGCAGGGAAACTAATCGAGAAGTCTCGTGGGAAACTGCAGCTGGTAGTGCAGAGGGATCGCCGCAAGGTTCTAATTCGCATCCCACCAATGGCTGACAGTGATTCTGAGCTGGACGGTAAGTCAAGCCAATCAAAAACCTCTTGGATGCTGCTTAAGAAGTGTAGCCTTTTGAGTCATGATGAGTCCACCCACAACCTCTTGTGGATGAGCTTGAAATCACACACTGCTGAAATGCATTAGCTCTAAAAATGCTTTAGCATTTGGGGTCCATTTACATCCAATTATCTACATCCGGGTCACGGGTGCAGTAGCCTAAGCAAGGAGTCCCAGGTTTCCTTCTCCCCAGCCACCTCTTCCAGGTCTTTTGGGAGGATACAGAGGCATTTCCAGGACAGTTGAGGGATGTAATCTTTCCTGAATGTCCTGGCTCCAGGACACCTCACCAGGGAGGTGCCCATGGAGCATCCAGACCAGATGCCTGAACAACTTCAACTGGTTCCTCTCTACCTCTAGGAGCAGCTCTACTCCAAGTCTGTTCTAGATGATCAAACTCCTTACCCTATCTCTATGGGAGAGCCCAGACACCCTGTGTAGAAAACTAACTTGAGCCACTTCTTTCTTTTGGTGACTACCCAGAATCGTGACCATAGGTGAGAGTCGGAACATAGATTGACCAGTAAATTGAGAGCTTTGCCTTTTCGCTCAGCAACACTGCAGCCGCTGCACTGATCTGCCTGTCAACCTCCCGTTCCATCCTTGCCTCACTCTTGAACAAAAACCCGAGATACTTGAACTCATTCACTTAAGGCAAGGACATACTCCCGACCCGGAGAGAACATTCCACCATTTTCCGAATGAGTACCATGGTCTGTCTTACTTTTGGAAGGGGTATAAACATTAATTCATTTTAATACCTAGGAAGTCTGGCTCTTTTAGCAGGGTTTATACGGGGGTTTGACATCCTTGAAAATACTTGAATTTTAATGTTGCATTTTCCAGGTTTGAAAAATGCTGGAATTTTAGCTAAAGTACTTGAAAATGCTTGCAATTGTAACTATTTCATTTCACAACAAATAGCTGTCTGACCGAATAGTTCCCTTGTATTACTTCCTCTTGTAATTCCATCTCCCACAAATCACTGCTAATTACCATTAAAATAGGAAATGTCTTTACTTTGAGGCCTTCAGTATATGGATCTGTGCTGCTGAATCGTTTCTTCAATGCAAGTCTGTCACATACCACTGAAAAGTAAAAAAAATAATAATAATAATAAAATTGTGGTCCGCCACTCATGTAATGACATTTTGTCTTTTTTGGCTTATTTGGTGCATTTCCCACAGATATCTCGGAGATTGAGTCCTACCGGTCATATTCTCCACAGGACGACCGGCGAGGTCATTTCTCGGACCCGTCACCCCACTCGTCCAATGAGAGGCTCCGTGAAAAAAACAGGTGACTAGCTGATTGGACAGAGATTTACTGTAGTGCAACGCACCCTTCAGTGTATAATTGTAGTGTGATTAAAAGTGTGAAGTTATACATTCATTACATGAGAATTCTTATTGAAACTTTCTGACGTAATGCAGGAGCATATTTACATGGGCAAACAGATCTGGGTCATTTTCTGTGACCTGTTAAAATCTGACAAATGTCAAAGGTGACAACAGGAAATTGATGCCAGGAACTCTTATAAACTTTCCACAGATATTCAAACATCCACGTTGTTTCTGCTTTAGTGTACTTAAAATGACCTGGCATTGCTTTTAACGGTCCCATCGTTTTCATGAAACAAAATGATTCCCATTATTGGTGATTGGGGGCGGAGTTGTTAGAGGTGAAGTCTTGGATGTATTTTATTGCAGGGATGACCCTCCGAGCAGACTGGCTAAGAAAGGCGCCATACCAACACCTTTTCTAGCAGCTGCAGATGATCTTCCCCCTCCACCACCGATGGAGGAAGACGAACTTCCCCCTGAGGAAGCTCCAGGTAAAAACACTGCCCCCCCCCCCCCCACCCCGGCAGTCTGAGAGTTTGAGTGGTAGTAAATAACACTTTAAACTAACTGAGAGACAGAAATCTCAGAAATCTTGTCTTACTGTAAGTGGCTGAAAGGAAATTGTAGAATTGTAATTTATTTGCTCCTAATTTTTTTGCCCTTAATTTAATTACCGGTACTCTTAATTTAATCACTCTTAATTTAAGTGCTCTTTGCCAACAGCTCCAGTGGTCAGTGCTACCCCCAAATTCAGCCTTCCACCAAAACCCAAAGTGCCTCCAAAGACCCCCCTGCGACCGAACCCAGAGGACCTGGAGCTCTACGGGTCCGTAAGAGTGCTTTTGTCACTGTACAAATGTTATGATTAGAGAAGTACACATAATTGTTTTTTACAAGGGTCAAGGGTTCACTTTTAGCCTTTAACTACTGAAATTTTTTAATTTATAGTTTGGTTAAGTGAGGTACAGGCTATTCCAGTTTGATTCTATTTCAGCTGGATTTCAAGTACAGCGGTGTCAGAACATTACAAAATTCAGTCACATCCACAACTGGAAAAGATGGCTTTGTTTCCGTCTCACTTTGCTGTTCAGAGCAAAGCAAGCGGACATCAGTATTCTCTCCGCACATTCAGATGACCTCTGACACCACATAGGCCAAAATATGTCTTTGAGGAAATGCTAGCCATCACCTTCCAGCTTATAGGTGGTGAAGGAGCTACTGGGTAGAAAAAGTATTAATAATAGATTCTAATCATTTCTGGAGACAACAGGCCATATGTTGCAGGCCTTCTTTCCTGGTTCTTCAGTTGAAGTTCAATTCATAGCTTGTGTGTTTACATGTGAGTACATGTCTCTGTCTGCAGTCCCAGCACCATGATGGTGCACTTCCAGAAGGGTGACAGTGTGGGCCTGCAGCTGGCGGGGGGCAACGACGTGGGCATTTTCATAGCGGGTGTTCAGGAGGACAGCCCCGCAGAGGTCGAGGGCCTGTGCATTGGGGACCAGATAATGAAGGTACACCAAACCACCAGCACACTGTTCTGTGGGGTGCTGAGTGTCTGCACTTATACGGTGGGAGTCACAACAATAGCATGCAAACATTTCTGGATTGTCTCTTTAAAATTTAAAATAATTAGAAGAAGAGAATAAAGTTAAATATCCCAATTGATTTGTCCCTGCAGGTGAACAGCATGGACTTCAGATGTATGGTGAGAGAAGATGCAGTACTGTACTTGCTGGACATTCCAAAAGGAGAAGACGTGACCATCCTAGCACAGAGCAAGCCTGATGGTGCAGTTGCCCTTTCTTACACCTTTAACTAGTAGCATATTTCTGTATTGCCTTGTGAAAATGTGATAACTACATGAGTTTCACCATACCGTACTTTCTTAATGCACTGTGCATTGCATATTTATTAATGCAGATGTTGAGTCTTGGTGATTTTACATTTAAAATAAATTATCCTTGCTTTTGAAAACCTTCTCTGTTTGCTTCATAATGGCAGTGTATAAGGACGTGCTGGAGTCGGGTCGAGGAGATAACTTCTTCATCAGAACCCACTTTGAGCATGAGCGGGACTCTCCACAGGGCCTGACCTTCTCCAGGGGGGAGGTCTTCAAGGTGGTGGACACTCTGTATGATGGCAAACTGGGCAACTGGTTGGCCATCCGCACCGACAAAGACAACCAGTTACTGGACAAAGGTGTCATCCCCAGCAAGAGCAGGTCAGGAGGTGTTTCAGTGCAGCTACTGTGTAACTGTAGCTTGCTGTTCCAGAATCCACTTTACTTCCCTCATAACCCTCTGTTCGGCTGGCTACCATGGTCCCATGCTCAACTGTGACTCTCACTTGCAGGGCCGATCAGATGGCCAACGTGCAGAACACCCAGAAGGGAGCAGCCAATGACAGGGGAGATTTCTGGAGGTTAAGAGGTCAAAGGGCAGGAAAGAAGAAGGACCTCCGCAAGAGCAGAGAGGATCTCACGGCCACACCTGTCACCACACGCTTCCCAGCATATGAGAGGGTAGTGCTCAGAGAAGGTGCGTCTTATAGCATGTTTCAGCAAAACATTTGTTCCATGAACCAAGTGCTTAGTGTTTTGTGACTCTGTTTCTCATGCTTCCTAGCTGGATTCAGGAGACCTGTGGTTCTTTTTGGTCCAATTTCTGATGCGGCTAATGAGAAATTAGCCAATGATCTGCCAGAGGAATACGTCATTGCCAGTAGGTGACTAGTGTCGGGTTGGGCTAGAAGGCTTTTATATCTGCAGGTGTCCAAAAATGAGGGTTTTTTTTGTTGTTCACAGAGACAGAGCCCAAAGATGCAGGCACAGAGAAGTCTTCAGGAGTGGTGAAACTGAACACTATCCGGCAGATCATTGAACAGGTAAACCATGCCCATTAGGCTATGCCCATTAAGCCCCACCCATTAAACCCCAACTTTTTTTTTCCTGAGGTTCCTAGAGGTTTCTAAAAAAAAAAAGCAGTGAGATTCAAATCTCTCACTCATTCTCTCTCTCTCTCTCTCTCTCTCTCTCTCTCTCTCTCTCTCTCTCTCTCTCTCTCTCTCTCTCTCTCTCTCTCTCTCTCTCTCTCTCTCTCTCTCTCTCTCTCTCTCTCTCAGGATAAGCATGCTCTGCTTGATATCACACCCAAAGCTGTGGACACACTGAACTACACTCAGTGGTACCCCATCGTGGTCTTCTTGAACCCAGACAGCAGGCAGGGCGTGAAGACAATGAGGAACCGCCTGGTACCTGGCTCCAATCGCAGTTCTCGGAAACTCTACGAGCAGGCCGTCAAGCTGCGGAAGACCTGCTCCCACTTATTTACTGGTCAGCACAGCCTCTACTCGTCAGCACAGCCTAGACCAGAAGCTCTATCTGGGTGCTCATAGGGGATTTTTTCTTTTATTCCATACTGCCAAAATGTGTTTATTACTATAGGACATTGTTTAAAACAGCTTTGGAACTATGGAACTAATGCTAATATATCATAATCACTTGACAGCATGAACAACATAACGAAAAGCTTGGCGCAGACAACTGGAAAGCACTGGTCTTTCTGTTCTCCTGTTTTGTGCTGCAGACACTGTGGACCTGAATGCGAGTCACGACGCCTGGTACGGAAGCCTGAAGGACACCATCAACACACAGCAGAAACGGGCCGTGTGGGTTTGCGAGAGTAAGGTAAGAGTCAAAAGGCTCTCGCCACAACCATGTCCGAGTCCCTCAACTCTTATGACTTGAAACAATGCCATAAACTCTAACATGAACTCTGCCGTTTAGCTGGAAGGCTTTGAAGAGGACCTTGACCAGCAGGATGACCGTATGTCCTACCTGTCGGCCATGAGCGCAGACTACCTGAGCATGGACAGCCGCTTGACCAGTGACGACGAGGGAGGGGCATACACAGACAACGAACTGGACGAGGCGGTGGACGAGCCCCGAGTATCGGGCACCAGCCGCTCGTCTGAGCCGGCCCTCCCAGATGAGGTGAGCCCAGAACAGGAGCTATGTGTGCAATCATGGATTAATGGAGTGGATTGACATGGTTGAGGATTAGTGGGTCAACATGGCTGGGGATTAGTGTTTCTTGAAGACTCAGGTCTACCTGTGAAGATGGCGAGGGACTCTGTGGTATGGACATGTGTTCTAAGTCCATTGTACTGGATGCTGGTGCAGAACAGAGGCTGAGGTTTGGTGAGGGGCAGTGGTGTAAGACGAGCTATACCTGTGGCACAAAGGCGCGTTCAGGTCCATCGTTGGCCATGTAAGCGTTGGGGGTCTGACCTGCCTCGGCTAAGGGTGATGCGTGTGAACCAGGGAAGACAACACAAGTTATGCACCTCTCTTCTGGATCAGCACAAGAACATCAACAAGGAGCAAGTTGCAGTTTTCTGGTCTTGCAGTTATGAGGGACTAGTCGAGCAGTGGCATGTCTGGAAAGAGATGTCAACATATGTGAAGCCTGTATGTCCTGGGCATGTATGTTCTGTAAACCATGTACCTATATGACACTCAGTGATGTATGATCTTCATAACTTCATAATCAGATTTCAGCAGTTATGATTATTCAAGTTGTCATATAAACCAGCATACTGTTTGAAATTTGGCCTTCAGGAATCAGATTCAGGAGTCAGGAGACTGGACGGCTTCAGTGTTGACAAGTTTATTGACACACAGAGCATGTAGCAAAGTGGATCACGACCAGTTCTCCTGTAGTCTATTTGGGAGGACCTTATATACATTGTAGAATGTGGGAGGAGGGAGGAGGAGGAAGACGAGTTTAAGGGGGGTATATAGGGGATGAAGGTGAGGAGGAAGAGGAGTTTAAGGGGTCACTGTGGGATGAAGGTGGGGGCACTTGGGCAATCAACATTGGGTTGGGTAGTTGATAGTCATGACCTTAGGGTTAAGACTTCAAAGGATATACAAACAAAGGACAGAACTGTTGGGCATGCAAAGGTGGGCAACCATCAACACTTCTCAGGGATTCTGATGGTTACCCCATCAGGGGTTGATTGTATATAGACAGACAGCAGATGAAGAATAATCTCCATAGAGACAAAGGGGTGAGATCTGGAAGAAGCATATTTTCTCTCAATACTCGTACTCAGCACAATTTCTTAGATCAGTGTTTTAGCTTGGTAATCTCTTTGCATATTTCTTACTCTGATTTCTTATGGGGATCTCTCAGTCTGCACATGCATGCAAAAGTAACCAAGCTCTCCTGGAAGCAGCAAGTGGGATGAAATGCAGAACCGTCGAAACAGCTCTCTGACTCTTGGCGAGACTCAAATGCAGCACATGCTTGAGAAAATAAAGAACTTGAATTGTGCACCATTAATCACCATTAATGAGCTTATAAGATCCATATTTTCCAGTAAAGTGAGTTCATGTTTACAAAAGGCCACGGCAGGAAGTTTGATGTTTATGTAACATTCTGTGAAATTATTAGCTGGTTTTAGTAGAAAACTTATAAAGTAGAAACTATGAAAAAAGTAGACATGCTGTTTTTACCTGATTGGTGTTATCCTGGAGTTTCCCCATTATTTGAATACCAAAAATGAAACACACTCAGTGTGATGTGATGTTTTTGTGCGTGCGTGTGCTGGGAAGCCCCCTGACGCCACTCCTCCCTGCCCTCTCACCCTACAGAAGCCTGCCCCTGTGCCCCGTATGAAGCGTGCTGGAAGCCGGGAAGTGCTGCGTGACCCCAGCCCACCACCCTCCTTCGTCCCAGAACCCCCCAAGGTAGGCGCTCCCTCCTTTAACCCCCTACTCCTCCTGTGCTATTGTCTGTTGCAGCACTGCACCTGTTCCTAAAGAAGCCCCTTAGCATCTGTCCTTCTGTCTGTGTGCCTCATGCCTTCATTTTTTGTCATTTGATCACAGCAGACAGGAAAGACACCCATCTCTCCCTGCAGACATCTCTCATTTCTCTACCATTTTCCACCATTACTCCACACTTTTATTCCAGGCCAAGCCGCATTCTCGAGGTGGTGACGTGAGGGGCTTTGACTCACCCTCCAGCAGCATGGTGAGCAGTGAGACCCCTACCAGCCCCAGGCCCCTCCCGCCGCCTGTGGCCCAGAAGCCCAGCTTCCTGGGCCGGCCCAGCTCGGCAGCAGAATCCCCCTCACAAGTGGATGACCCTGCCCAACGTTCCTTCCTGGGCAAGGTGAAGGCCTTTGAGCAGATGGACCACATGGCCCGTACACAGAGGATGCTGGAGCTACAGGAGGCTGAACATGCACGGGTTAGTCACACACACACACACACACAAATACTTGCATCTTATTCTTCAACTCCCGTCTTAGAGCAGCAGAGTCAAACACAAGCATATGTAGTTGATGGTGAATTTATGATTAAAGTCATCTTTTGGCTCACTCAGATTTAATTGTGAATCTAAACAATTATTGAACCATCGTCTCTTTTTTGTCTTCAGCTGGAAATCTCTCAGAAACACCCAGACATTTATGCTGTCCCTGTCAAGCCAAAGCCCGGTCAGAACAGACCACAGCCTATTGGGTGTGTCCAAAGATTGTATATCAAATAAAGTTTAGTGTTCTTGTACTATATTGACTCATGAATGGGTCACGATAATCTGTTCAGAGTTCTTGCACTCTGTTTACTCATGAATGAATCACTATAATCTGTTCATTTTATTTGCTGTGCTCAGAGTATTTAATTGCTCCATTTAATTGCTCCATAATTTTCCAGCTCCACCGCAGAGCTTCATGGCATAGTTTCCAAGACGTCCTTCTCAGAGGGCCGTTCTTCTCACGCCAGCGAGGAAGAGGACCTCTGCCAGCTCTCAGAGCAGTCTCGCCGAGGCTACTACAACCCCAAGAAATACAATGACACCGAGCTGTAGGACTCAAAGCTTCCAAGGCTCTCCCTACCCACAAACTAGAATAATTTTGTTGTAACCCACGTGTCATATACACGGGGACTAAAATGTCCCCTTACATAGAGTGTGGCTTTTGGTACATACCTTAAGCAAATTAAACAGCATGTCCAACAACATCCTTAATGAAGCAGCAGTGTTCATATGCATTAGGGTTGGGGGTCACGCTTTTTATATGATACTAAGGAAAGCTGGACATATTTGTGTCGTGTACTGCTTCTACCTTGTCTTTACTTCACATGTTGTGTACCAATTTTCTCCACTAATGTAAATCTGTAGTAGTTTGAGTTCTATTCCGTACTGGGAAGTGTTGTAAACCTCTGCACTTATTTGAACGGTATGTGGGCTTAACTTGCAATAAATACAACATCAGTTGCTTTAAATGCAGTCCTAATTGTAGAATTGTGGAAGTGGTTTTGAGTTTTACATATATTTGGCATACATATGATTATTATTATATATTTTTTAGATCACCTTTGTTTCGAATCGGGTCCATACTATTTCTGCGAATATAGATGAATAGAAAATCAATATTGAATCTTCATTCTTCATCCTTTATTGTCAGGAATGAATAATCTTGCTAATTAATAAATTACATATGTTAAACATTCACATCTAATACCTTATAGTTTTTGCTGTATTAAAATGCTAATGGTTTCCATAATAGTTCAGGTCCAGTGGCAATTAAGTACAGATTACCACACAGGTTCAGGTCCAGAGGGATTACATGGAGATTACCACAAAGCTTTAGGTCCAGAGGGATTAAGTAGAGATTACCACAAAGTAGTCTTTGGTACTCAGGTGAATGTGACCCAAACGGATATACGTGTCTGTCGTGAACACACTGCTATGCTGGATTTTACATGATGGGACCTACTTTCAGGTCTTGTCGCAAACTAAATATTCCAGTGTTGCTGATGTTTTTGAACTAGGGAAATCCAGAGATCTTCATGTCAAGTATTTCACTGTAATGTTTATCCAGTCTCCTCCTTCAACTAGAGTGACCTGTTTGTGAATCGTGTTGAAGTATTGCTCTCTGCACTATGCTAATGAACTACCTAACAAACCAAACTCATTTCCCTGTGTACTGTGAGCATCCTGGCCAACCTCTGACACTGCAGACGGGTATTGTGTGGGGATTTTAATGAAAGCGTTCACATTCATCAAACAAATGATTCTGGTCCAATTAAAGCAGGCCAAGCTTAACATGTAGGGCTCACCAGGGAGCGTGTTCTTTCTGCTCCACAGTTCTCTAGATGTTCTAGGTTGACCTGGCAGAGTTGCTTCTTTAAAGACTGGTGTACCATCAGTGCCCATGTTTCGCACTCATATGCAGCTGTCAGTCATCTTAAGGCAAGTGAAAAGTCTCTGAGAAGATGTACATCCAGTGTAAGAAATATGTAAACGAGCACATAAATATTCAACTCTGAATTAACTTAGTCGAGCATGAGGAGATGGAGGCCAGGGTGGGTCAAATATAGACGGGCTGCTCCTGGGCGGTCAGCAGGCGGTACACAGCAGCGGGCATGGTCTTCATGTGGATCTGAAAGAGAAGTATGCGCATATGTAATTAGTAAGAGAATCCCACCATTATCTGACCTTGTGGGTGTGCAGCACTGGGGTTAACCCTAATCCTAATTTTAGTCCAGACGTCTGTTGCTGGGTTAACACTAACCCAAATCTTAGGCCAGATGTCTGTGGCTGGGTTAACCCTAACTATGTGGTTCCTGAGCCATACAGTGCAACAGTAAACCCAATAACATGACATGACTTGTGTTGCTTGATATCACTGTAAATACTACAAACAATGCCACAAACAAAAAATGTGCAAAACTGAAGACAAATTACTTCATCGAAGCTACAGCTACACGAGTTAGGAGGTACCTCTCCAATTGCATTGGAAAGTATATGAACAATCTTCTCATGAGGTGTGGCCACAACACTCTGTCCATTGATTTCAATGATGCGATGACCCACTCTGACTCCACCTCTCTCAGCTATGCCACCTCTCATGAGACTGCATATCTGAAATCATAAAGAAAGCAACTTTTATTACATTACGTGTCCAGCCAAGACTTATTTCGTGTATTTGTATTGCACTCGTGTATTTTTTGGGGATAAATGTAATTTCATCACCCAGAGCATCATAAAATGGCAACGATTTATCCAGAAGTTACCCACAATGCCATTCTGTACACTGAAGCCAAGCTGATAGCGCAGCTCTGGTCTGCGGACGAGGACCATGGTGACGGGAGGACATCTCACAATGTTCATCTTGATCCTGGACTGAGATTTCAGCCCCTGAGACAGAAAACAGGTCATGTTAAGTGTTTTACTTGAGATGGGTTCACCTTCACTACTTACTCGAAAAAGAAAAATAACTAATAATAAATAAGAAAAAGTAAAATAACTTTATACTAAATAATAAAAATAACTTATGATTAAATATGTTTAAAAATGACATCTCAATCAAAAACTACACAGCATCTAATAAAAATAATGACTAAATAAGATCAGCTCCTTCTGAAGGGTCAGTTAGACCCCATCAGTGTTGAGCATGATCAGGTGACGGCCTTACTTTAATGATGCTCTGGCAGGTGGAGAGGGGCAGGCCCACCAGACTGGTCCCATTCACCGTCATGATCTGATCTCCAATGTTGAGCCGGCCTGACTTTGCTGCCGGCCCAGAGTGCATTAGGCTTGCGATGATGACGGTAGGCAAGATGGAACCCCAGCCAGACTCAACGATGACCATGCCGAGAATCTCTCCCTTCTGCTTTTCTATGTGCACCTGCTCCAGCACACAGTGTGGGGAACAGGGTTGGGCCTCTGTCAAGTAGTCTACTAATGTACAAGCTTGGGTTGAACTGGCTGTGTTGGAGCAATTGCATTGGCAAAACAGCAGTGTTGGCCTAAAATATATAAATGATATAAGAAACGCATGCTGTTTATCCTCCAATCCACTTACGTCTCTGCAGTTCTCAGACCTGGAGAAGTGGATGAGGTCATCGTTGTACATGTCCTGAGTGCTCAGGAGGTCACTGTACTCCCTCTGGCTCAGGTCGTCTGGGTCGATTCCATTGGCCCTGAGGAACTCCTGATATGCTACACTGAAGGCCTGGCCAATACTCTGAGCTATCAGCTGAGCCTGCAGGTGGTGCCAATGAGAGATTTGTAAAGGAATTCATAAAAAAAAAAAAAAAAAACACCCCCATGCATCAACAGTACTGTACCACTAGATTGGAATCTGCCATGCCACCTCTGGGCAAAGGGACACTTGTGTTTCATTTTCTTTATGTGAGTCATAAAATCACTGATGGTCTTGATGCATGCAGTTTTCTGGTCTCACAGTCTTCACTGTCGACCACTTAGGATCAAGACAAACAAAGAAACAAAACAAAACAAAGAGCACTCACATCCTCTGACTCAAACACATGGCAGACCATCCTGTACTGGGGGTGCGGATCCATCGTCGGACTGGGCAAGTGTGAGTCTACCAAGCCGAGCTGCTCCTGGACACTGTGTGAGCGAACTATCTTCCCCCGGGCCATGAGCACCACGGTGTTCCCGATGTCAGCAATGTATGAGATGGTCCTCAGAGGATGGTCCATCACGGTCTCCTGATGAGCAGCAATGCTCACAATCACCTTGTAGTCACAACAACACAGTGAGTCCCTGCTTAACGACGGGTTAGAGACGGAAAAGTCCGTCGTAAAGCAGTTTTCGGCCTGAAGTGTGACCCTAGATTTAAATACGCTTTGATCGTAAATACAGTATAGAAAAAAATTAACAATGTTCTCATGCATGCGTACAGCGTGAGAAAGAGTGATTGCGTTGCCGAGATGGGCAGCAGTGGAGGTCGCGCTGCCTCAGCTTATCGTACACAACACGCCACTGTGCTGCCACTGTGTGACGTCCGGGTGTAGGAGGCAGGCACCAAGACGATTACGGTGAAACATATAACATTTATTGATAACGACCAGTGTAAGCTCCGTGCGTAGTCAGAGTAGCGTACACACACTCATACAGACACGTAGCTTTAGACAAAGACGAGCACACGACACTGCGCGAACGCACATTAAATAGGTGAATTACACAGACCCACGTGACCTTGAGACAAGGCACAGGTGTAACAAACGAACACGCTCACAAACAACCCACACCCACAGAAGTACAAACATGGACATAACTGCACGCAGACGACATCATGACACGCCCACAGGGAAGGGTCCGGAGCTGTTCCGTAACACACTGCTCCTCCGTGCACCGCGCGAAATTCAGAAAAAGTCGGTTAACGAATACCGCTTATTAAGCGGGGACTCACTGTAGTTCAAACCCAAACTATTGCTGCCTGAAGAAGTCAGTTACCATGATTGTATGTTTGCATGATTATCAACTGAATAATTGAAGGATTCAGATTTTTAGCACAGTCCAATTTGGATTGGGTGCTCCAGCCAGCGTTCGGCTATGTGCCATTGTATCCAAACCATGATGAACTAAGACATGTTTGTGAAAGTATTCAAACTAGAAAATCTTTTGTTTGAAACACCTTTGGGGTGTAATAGGGGAAAGGTGCTTCCTCTGAGAGAGAGAGAGAGAGAGAGAGAGAGAGAGAGAGAGAGAGAGAGAGAGAGAGAGAGAGAGAGAGAGAGACTCACTTGTGTGTCAGCATTGAGCACTTTAATCCTCTGGATTGACAGGAAAAGGTCCACTTCATAGGCAGATGAAGGACCTTCACCATCCGGGACCTGCTGTCCCCACAGGAGGGAGAAAACGGTCATCACTTCCACCACCCAGTACAACTTAGCACTGGCAGACACATGCACACAGACAGAGGGACAACCAAGGACCAGTGAAGCACGTAATATCTCAACAGGGTGTTCGGCAACAAAGGACTGTATCAAAGATTCCCATCCTACTGCCATGAATATTCTGGCCAACTTCAGAGACAGCAGACAAGAGACATAGACCACACGAAGCACCAAGAATTAGCACAGTCACAGATGTGTACATCCTGTGAAACACGTTCATGTCTCACAGCAATGCCATACTTTACCTTGTGTCTGGTTTGGGCCTTTTTCTGTGCTGCCTGATTGCCAAAGAACAAAGAATAGAGAGGGCGGATAAGAAGAACCCCACAAATACAAAAGTGATATTATGAAGGCCAAAGGAGATTCGTTGTGTTTAGCTACAAAACGAATGGTGATCTCAAGTGTGAAATTATGGGAAAACAACTAAAAGGTAGGCACAGGGTGGGTGAGTTGTTATGGAAACTCTCACATTTTAAGGTTCTTGGCAATCAGAGATTCCAGGCCTTACTGGATTGACAACAGCCCTTAGGAGTAAAACTGTCTACAATCATCATCCATTTGTCAATCATGCTTTCTGTGCCCAGTGATGTTTTAGAAAGGAAAATAAACACCCATGAGCCTGTTCACTCAAAAAACATCCAATGATCACCAACATAAATCCTGCTATTAAATCAGCACTGACTTCGGAGTTCACTAGGCTTTAGGACAAGTGTTCATGTGTGTGTGGGTGAATTTGTGTGGCATGTCCCAGCTGAGTACAAAAACAACACTGTGAGCCACGGACATAATTTTGGGGGGGGACGGGGGGACATGTCCCCCCCACTTTTTCAAAAGGCGGCTTTGGTCCCCCCCAGTTTTTACGGTTAAAACCAAATATTTAAATAGCGACGAATCTATGTCCCCCCCACTTTTGAAATCAAAATTACGCCCATGCTGTGAGCACATGAACTACACCAGCAAGCAAACTGCCCCCGATGCCTCTTGATGCCTGTGCTCCAATGCCTGTGATCTGATGCCTGTGTTCTGAGGACTGTACTCTGATGCCTGTGTTCTGAGAACTGTGCTATGAGGAATGTGCTCTGATGCCTGTACTATGAGGACTACATGTGTGGTGGTTTGAAAAACGGAATGGACAGATGCCACTCCTACATGATGGAGGAACGCGTCTTTATGCAAACATTGCCCATGTGCCCTGGGCACACAGCAGCTCGGTCACACTCAGACAGGAAGAAAGCTTCTCTCACCCTCACACGACTCATGGCCTCCTGGGCCTGGCGCATGCGACCACTCTTTGAGGGCATGCGCTCTGACAGCAGCTGGGTGGATCCCAGGTAACTGGCAGCAAAGATTATGCCATCAATTAGATCTTCAGGATCACAAGGTCCTGCAACTGACAAAACATTAGATCTTCGGGATCACACTGTCCTGCAACTGACAAAACATTCCGCTGTAATGTTTGGGCAGGGAGTTGCCAAATAATTACATGCAAAATTAAAAGAATATTAAATACTGTGAGATTTTAAAAGCACTATGCAGGTAGTATAAACAATTACTTTATATGCAAATTACTTTAGAATTACTTTATAATATAAGTTGTTGCAGTATATTAGAAAGTCTGTTTTATTGAGTGCACTGAGTGTTAATTATAATAAAAGTTGTTTCAGTATTAGAATATTATATTGACATTGTGCTTTGAAAGACATGGTGCTTTCAAACTCACCATCAACGTATGTAGGGAAGGCTGCCAAATTTCTTCTAAGCTAAATATATTTAAAAAAAAAAACAAGACACTGTCCATTTCTGTAAATCTAAATGTAAATGTAATTGAAGTGTCAGATGCCAAACATAAACCTCATCACTAACCTCTTCAGCAGGCGAGAGACCAAGAGTGACAACTTCCTTGTGGACTTCCTGTGTTCTGGATGGTTCTGCTCTTAGAGGGACTGATGCATCTGGACTTGGGGTCTAAGAACACAACATAAAAGGGCAGCCAATGGTAGTAATTATCATTCATCTATTAACCTTAATTGATCAGTTAGCCTTGTTTTGGAGTTTTGCCTTTTTGTTGATATTTTATTGCGAACCTCAGGATAACTTCTCATAGTGCATATGTGTAGGAGATCACTCACTGTGCAGTTAGGAGCAGAATCCTGAGGGGGAGTGTGTGGGACATCCTGCAGAGGCCGCTCCTCCGTTGGGCTCATGTCTCGCCTCATCACCCACACAGGCTCCGCAGGGGGTTCGGGAGTATAGGGGGAATGCAAGGCCTTCGTCTTCACTTCCTCTATTGCCTCCTTGATGTCTCGTATGGCCAGAGAGATGGCATCCCCGGCAGGCCTGGCTAGGCCCAGAGTCAGCGCTGGAGTTTGTGCTTCCAAACGGCCACACTCCAGCGCCTCTCCTCCGTCAGAGCCAGGGGAAGTGTCAAGACACGCCTTACGGGGCTCCCCAGGTTCCCGATCAACACAGTCACTGGAGCTGGTGCGCATCTCACACCTAGTGCTGTTTCTCTCAGGGCAGCTGGCCTCGTCACCTGACTGCTGATCATAGCAGTGCAGTCTGGAGCCGATGGACGCCTGTTGTCTGTGCTGGTCTTGCCAACCTGGCTGGGGCATAGGCCGGCTGCTGGGCGACGTGGACAACACCTTTTCAGTGCTCCGCTGTTCCTCCGAGCGCTCAGGGTTGTGCCCAACTAAGGGCGCCCGGTGCACCTCCCCATGCGATTCCGCTGGAGTGGGCCGGAAGGGTTTAGGGAAAGAACTGGAACTTGGTTGCAAGCAGGATTCAGAGGCAGCTTCTGGACTGACATCTGAGAGAGGTTCTTCACAGGACTGAGTGCAAGATCGAAACTCTGGCCTCTGCCCTGTGGTCACGGGTGCATAGCCAGTCGAGCTAAAGTGGGCAGGACACGGTTTTGGCTCCGAGCTATAACCCCTGAGAGGTCCGGAGAAGGACCGGGGATGGATATGATCAACCGGACGTGAGTGAGGAGGGCTCGCAGCACATGGAGGCACATCCACTCTTATTGGCCCCGCCCTCCTGCTGTGGGCATGAACGCTACATTTCAAACCAGCAGCGCTTTCCACATGGCACGCCTGCTCCTCCTCCTCCTCCTTTTGAGACCCATCCACCTCCCGTTCATCTCTGCATGCCTGGCCCTCCTCCACCTCCTCTTTCTCTGTATGCAGGTTCTCGGTCTGCTCGGAGTGCGCGTGGAGGCTACTCTCTGTGCTGGAGGAACAGTGTAACCCTGGGCTGCCTCCATCCTTTTCTGTCACTTCATTTGGGGAGGGAGTCAGCTCCTCGTGTAAGGGAGGGGTCAGCAGCTCATGTGAAGACTTCTCATGGGATACAGTGTCTGAGGGCCGATCGGTCTCCTGGACATCGTGGGCCTGCTGCAATTTTATATTCCCATAACCCACTTTGGCTTGCTGCCTATCCCGGTGCTGATAGCTTCTCTCACCGCTCCGCCGATACCTCGCCGGCCCTGGGCGGGGAGGTGGGCCCGGCCGTGACTGACCTTCCCTGCTGTCACTCACCTTCCGTTGACTGTGGCCAGGGGTGTGTCTTTTGCTGCGGCGTGGTGGAGCACGGCCTGTCCCCAACTGCTGTTGGTGATGGTGGGACTGCTGATGGTAATGGTGGTGCTGCTGTTGATGATGGTGGGACTGCTGTTGCAGGTGCGGATGATGATGATGGTCATTGCCCTGGACCTCCTGGCTGTTGAGCTGACATGGCCTCCACCTGGGCCGGCCTCCCTCTACAGACGTTCCTTTGGGCTGCTGACTACGCTGAGGGGGCTGGGCTTTAGTCCCCGCCTCCTCCAGCACCTCCATGTGACTCACGGCCTGATGCTATGGAGAGGACATGGGGTCTGACGAGCAGCCTAAAGGAGAGACACAGTCAGATGCAGTAAGTCAACCAGATAACATGCATACAACAACAAACATACAACAACATACATGATACTGCCAAACGTATTCGCTCACCCATCCAAATGATTAGAATCAGTTGTTCCAATCACTTCCATGGCCACAGGTGTATAAAATAAAGCACCTAGGCACGCAGACTGGTTTTTCAAACATATGTGAAAGAATGGGTCACTCTCAGGAGCTCAGTGAATTTCAGCGTGAAACTGTGATAGGATGCCATCTGTGTAAGAAATCCAGCTGTATTATAAGAAAATGGACGTGTTTGGGAACAACAGCAACTCAGCCACGAAGTGGTACGCCACGTTAACTGACGGAGCGGGATCAGCGGATGCCAACTTTCTGCAGAGTCATTCACAATCACTACAGACATTCAAACTTCATGTGGACTTCAGATTACCTCAAGAACAGTGAACAGAGAGCATCATGGAATGGGTTTCCATGGTGGAGCAGCTGCATACAAGCCATACATCACCAAGTGCAATACAAAGCGTCAGATGCAGTGGTGTGAAACACGACACCACTGGACTCTAGAGCAGTGGAGGCGCATTCTCCGGAGTGACGAATCATGCTTCTTCATCTGGCAATCTGATGGACGAGTCTGGCTTTGGCGGTTGCCAGGAGAATGGTACATGTCTGACAGCACTGGCCAAGTGTAAAGTTTAGTTTGTGGGGGGATTATGGTGTGGGGTTGTTTTTCAGGAGCTGGGCTTGGCCCCTTAGTTCCAGTGAAAGGAACTCTCAATGTCAACAATTCCATGCTCCCAAATTTGTGGGAACAGTTTGTAGTTGGCTCCTTCCTCTTGCGACATGAGCAAGGTCCATAAAGACATGGATGGCAGGATCTGGTGTCAATGAACTTGACTGGCCTACACAACAGAACCTGACCTCATCCCAACAGAACACATTTGGGTTGAATTAGAGCAGAGACTGAGAGCCAGGCCTTCTCGTCCAACCTCAGTATATGACCTCACAAATGCGCTTCTGGAAGAATGGTCAAAAATCCTGCAAAGGGTCTTATAACATCATACTGAACCCTATGGATTAGAATGGGGTGCCACTTAAGATCATATGTGAGTCAAGGAAGGTATACTTTGGGCAATATATATGAGAAAAGTGCAAGACAACTGGACAACAAATTTCCACTTTCCATACAACAACATTGAACATAAATACAACATACAACAACATACATACAACAACATACAGCATACACACAACATACAGCATTCATACAACATGCATCACAACAGAAGAGTGAGAGAACTGCCTGCTTTCCATAAATGCCTGGGGCTGGAACAGTGAAAAATGCAAAGGATCAGCTTAAGACCTTCTTGAACATCATCCCTTCCATTCAACTCTAGGGACACCATCTTGGGCCCTAAATGAATAACGCTGTTCCTTGTTTGGGTGAGTTTTTAATACAGCAGCTTTGGCTGTACTAGAGCTACTAGATCAGTGGACAGGCGTTGGAGATAATGGAGCTGGAGATAATGGAGAGGCTCATTTATCTGAAAGAACTATAGTGTGTCATGTCCAAGGCTACAGCCATACAGGCATGACATAAAACAGGTAGCCTACTGCATACTACAAAGTAAGCAAAAAAAAATAAAAATAAAGACTGGGGAATCCTTACAAAATCACAAATAGTTACAGCCATTGTCAACTGTTCTGTATATCAATAAATTCCTGACATGAATCAGTAACCTTGGTAACCGTTAATAAGACGCGTTTAGGATTTAGGCCCCATCACAGTACTGAAACAGCACTAGTCTAAGTAACAAATGATCTCCTCCATGCCTCAGATCAAGGCTATGTATCTCTGTTAGTGCTTCTTGGTCTTAGTGCAGCTTTCGACACTATAAATCACAGGATCTTGCTTTTAGGACGCTGGGTTGGAATCTCAGGCACATCCCTTTCATGGTTTTACTCTTACTTAACTAATCGCTATCAGTTTGTAGAGCTCAATAATATTCCGTACAAACGTACAAAAGTGAAATATGGGCAGAGGTGTATAATCCAGGTTCAGAAAGTAAAAGTCCTCACCAGGATTTTACTCAGGCTTCCTGGATTGTGTTGATTCCACTCATTTTACCTGGATTGCACTAATTAGAAAATCTAGCAAGCTTGAGCAAAATCCTGGTGAGGACCTTTACTTTCTGAACCTGGATTATACACCTCTGAATATGGGGTCCCGTTATTTACATTATATATGCTACCATTGGCCATAGTTATAAACAAACATGGTGTCAATTTTCACTGCTATGCAGAT
Source organism: Brachyhypopomus gauderio (assembly GCF_052324685.1). NCBI lineage: Eukaryota > Metazoa > Chordata > Actinopteri > Gymnotiformes > Hypopomidae > Brachyhypopomus > Brachyhypopomus gauderio. The sequence continues at coordinate 7,533,620 of NC_135220.1, read as the reverse complement.
GACACTCAACTTTACATATCAGCCAAACCTGATGACAAACTCAGTTTAGGAAAAATTGAGGCCTGTGTAAGAGATATTAAATGCTGGATGTCTCTAAACTTCCTCCAACTTAATGAGGACAAAACAGAAGTTCTCCTTCTGGGCCCTAAGGCCACAAGACAGAAAATTCCAGATCTAATGCTTAATCTCGAAGACTACCCCATTACACCTGGCACAGTAGCCAAAAATCTAGGCGTCATACTCGACTCTGACCAATCATTTGATAAATGCATATATAATACTACTAGGATAGCTTTTCTACATCTCCGCAACATTGCCAAGTCAAGAAATGCATTATCACAGCATGATGCAGAAAAATTAGTACATGCCTTTGTTAGCTCCAGACTAGACTACTGTAACTCTTTACTGTCAGGGTGCTCAAATAACAATCTAAATAAACTTCAAATAGTTCAAAATGCTGCAGCCAGAGTTCTGACTAGAACTAGAAAATTTGATCATATCAGACCAGTCCTATCAGCCCTGCATTGGCTCCCAGTTAAATTCTGTATTGATTTTAAATACTTTTATTGACTTATAAAGCACTGGGCTTGCTCCTGATTAGGAACTTATTTCCTATTATGAACCCCCACATTCACTAATATCACAGGGTGCTGGCCTTGAGCCTTTTCTTTTAAGGCCCCCCAGCTTTGGAATAACCTTCCAGAATGCGTCTGGAACTCTGACACAGTCTCAGTCTTGTCAAAGTCTAGGTTGAAAACTCACTTATTTAGTTTAACGTTTGATAACTAATATGCCCCCTTAGATAAATGTACAGATCCAGGGGTTCATAGGCGAAGGGTTTTATGGTAGACTGGGGCGCTGGTGCTGTCATCCTGTCACTGCACGTGGTCACTCAAGTTTGTTGACAGTGGAGTGGATGGATGCCAATGTCTCAGAATGCTCCCAAGTCTATGTTACCCTCTGATTCTGCCTTTTTCAGCTAGGCAGTAATAATTTAATTTAATGCCTGAGTTACTGCCACACTCCAGAAATGTTCATAATTTCATCTGTCCCGTATATGTCCTTATACAGAGCTAATTTTCGCTTTTTTCTTTTTCCAAATGGCTGCCCACATACCCGAGTAATACTGAGATCAGGAGAGACGAGCCTTTCCTGAGATCTGTCCTGGGCAGGCCACCTCCAGCCTAACCATATATGATGGAGGATCAACCCACTGCCCTGACTAACCAGTGTGGATGAAGAATAAACCCACTACCCTGGGCCCTCACCGCCCTGAATTCTACTCTGCTATGACTAACACTACCAACCATCAAGACGTTTGGACTGAACAGGAATTACATAAAGAATTCATGTTTATAAATGCACACCAAGATGGACTTTATTTATCCCTCACATCCTTTCCTTTTATTCTGTCTCTCTTTAAATTGTTGTCATGGTGACCGGCATCGGCCAGAGGAGGATGGGTTCCCCCCCTGAGTCTTGGTTCCTCTCAAGGTTTCTTCCTCATGCCCTTAGGGAGTTTTTCCTTTCTACTGTCACCCTTGGCTTGCACACTGGGGGCTTGGACTCGGACACTTGTAAAGCTGCTTAGTGACAACAACTGTTGTAAAAAGAACAGCATTTCTGTGTTTATAGTTTTCAAATCTAAGAATATGTTTCCTTACGTTAGAAATGCTGACGAATTCAATTATCATGTACAAATTGCATACAATTGGAACGACTTGAAAGAGGAACCATTTTACAAAAGAAATGCTTTCATTATATTTTAATATTTTTTCTACATTCACAAAATCAGTATGGGAAACAATAACCTCTTAAATTTATTCTCCTATGCTAGTTTATTAAATTCATCTCTGTTAAAGTGCGCAGCAAACACGCATCATGAACACACCCTTTATGAATAAAGGACCAACTTCAGCCGCCGAATAAGGAGCTGCGAATAATTAACCAAACGAATCGGAAGGTGCGAATAAGTAACCAACTTCAGTGTCGTTAGTTCCAGTTAGACCGAACATAGTCACAGATGACTATTGCTTGGCCTGAAGCTCACCCGAAAACCGAAACCGGCGGACAGATGATTTTTGCCTATTAACTCAAGTCATCATCTGCTAGAACCCTTTGGAAACAATGCAATCCCGGTCTCAGTTTTAAAAATAATTTAAAATAATGAAATAATAATAAATATAAAATAATAAAAACAGTTTTATTATTAACAGCACGGAACAATTATATCATTATATCATGTAATTACAGCCTTCCGGAAAAGAGAATGAAGAAATAACTTTCTTAGAAACATGACTTAGATATGCGTAGCCATTTGAAGGGTCCATTTTGAGGTTTTGTGCCCTGGTTTTTTCCTATTTCTCTGACTTGTCAGTTAGCCTAGTGACAGTCAATTAACGGTTTTATAACATGGAAATTCTATTAGCCCACGTTACGCAAAGGTGGTGGGGGGTGTCTGCCCTTGGTAAGGAATTTTAATGAAAATGTGGGTTATGTGTAGAGAACAACACGAAAGGGAAGGAACGAGGTTTTATAGTAAAGTCCATTCGACCTTCGACAGCGCACAGGTACGCTGCGGAGGCTGGGTCGCCCGGGTATTTTTATGTCCAATGACCGGGTAAATGTCTGGGGAGGACACGGCTATGTATGCTACCAAATATGTTAAGTCATCTGTGCAATCTAATGATTGCTAAAACTTTTTGATGGTGTTACAGCTTGAAGCAATAAAATGCGGGTTAAGAGCTTAATCGCGTGTTCAAACGCAGGGGCCTGCACTACAATATTGCTTCGTCGCTAATAAACTTACCCTGCAGGAGCACCCGCAGCGCTGGCATTTATTTCGGACACAGGCTACATCGTTTAAGGTTTGAGCAGATCACGAATCCGTTTCGCTCAGTCTGCTAATAGTAACATCCGATTCCAGACCGTAGAGGTGTGAGTTCTCTCTTACCTGTTAGGAAAGGGATGGATAGAGGACTTGTCGACTCGCCATCACCATCTCCGCTTGTGTCCCTCTTATCAACACGTACAGATTAGGCTACCGCAATCTCGTGCCCCTCCTTCGTCATAGTGACATCAGAGAGGATTACAAACGATGCGGAAAGAGCTTATGAAATAATACCTTCCCCACACATCCTGTCTCCGAACTGGACAGGCTACTGCAATAAACCATACCGCCTGCGGTTAGATTAGGTTAGCCGTATTCTTTTGCCAGTCAGTGTGCATCATTCGTTTTCTCTTTAAGATGCTGAGGTGTTTTTTATGACTAATGTACATTTCTTGATGAAACACATTTTAAAATGTGGATTATTTTAGACGACAAGTCTAAAATATTAGATAGTTTCAAATAATCGATAAAATAAAAATATATAAATCAGTAATATTTCATCAGAAAGACAGCAGTCGCATCATTGTAAGAGGTTTTAGTTTTCTTCTGTGCAATGGACACCTACATCCCGAGGGAATTACACGAGCGTTTACCCACCTACAATAATCTCCTTTGTTACCCTGACAACGTTTAAAATAGAATGAAGTGTGTGTGTGTGTGTGTGTGTGTGTGTGTGTGTGTGTGTGTGTGTGTGTGTGTGTGTGTGTGTGTGTGTGTGTGTGTGTGTGTGTATGTGCCATACCTGTCAAGCGTTTTGGCCGGGACAGTCCCGTATTTTACTCTGTCCCGGCGACGTCCCGTATTTTTATTTTCCCGTATTTGTCCCGTATTTTCAGTTTTCAATTTTTATTTTTTTAAAGCATTCATGTGCCGCTCCAAACAGAATTCTGTCACTAGCCTCGCGAGAACTGCCACCCAGACTACTGCAGGTAGCAGTTCTCGCGAGGCTAGTGACAGAATTCTGTTTGACGCGGCACATGAACGCTTTAAAAAATATATAATTTAAAACTCGCGGGTTTAGTGTCGACAGTGGGAGCAAACGTGGAACAACAAATCAGGATTTAACGAGAGAAGGCAGTCCTGCCTAAAAAGCTAAGCGTACGTGTAAGTACCTTGACGAATGCGACAGGGAATTAATTTTCCTAAAGAGGAGCATGAAGGGGCACAGCTACTCATTCTGTAAGATATGTAGCTGTAATTTTAGTGTCTCTCATGGGGGAAGGAACGATGTCCGTCAGCACGAACAATCTGCCAAGCACAAACGCGGGCTAAAGGCACAGAAATATGCCCAGGAGATGTCCCAATTTGTAGCTAGAAATACCACTAGAAATTTTACATTTTTTTATTCATTTGTAGTTCAAAACATATTTGGGGTGTTTTTTCTTCACTTTTGCCACTCCAAAGATGTTTTCGTTTCTCCTACAGCCTCGATTGCGGCTATATGCAAATAACTGATTATGCAAATTAGGCGATGACGTCATATACGGGAAATGTCCCGTATTTTTAAATACAAAACTTGACAGGTATGGTATGTGCGTGAGAGAGAGAGAGAGAGAGAACTTGATGTAAGCGTTTGTACGGTTCGTTTTAGAAGCGTATTGGGAGACATGCCCTTCCTAACAATGCAGGGTTGCCAACTCTCACGCAATAAGCGTGAGACACGCAATTGACTGTCTTCACACGCCATACATCCGATTTCTCACGCTAAAAACAATCTAGTTTATTTATCTCCGATCTACATCTATGATTCCATTTAGGGGTCGCCACATCGGATCAAACTCCTCCATCTGGCCCTGTGCTGAGTGTTCTCCACTGACACACCAGCCACTCTCATATCCTCTACCACTGCATCCATAAACCTCCTCTTAGGTCTACCTCTCCTCCTCTTGCCTGGATGTTCCATCCTCAAGATCCTCCTACCAATATACCTCTCCTCCCTCTTCTGTACATGTCCAAACCATCTCAATCTCGCTTCTCTAATTTTATGTCCAAAACATGCTACATCTTTCCTCGTCACTCCAAATAAGAATCTCAACATCTTCATCTCAGACACCTCCATCTCCCTCACCTGTCTCTTTGTCAGTGCCACTGTCTTCAGTCCATACAACATAGCAGGTCTCACTACTCACAGTTCTCGGTGTAACACCTGTTTAACTTAACAAGTCAGTAAGCGATTGGCTAAGGCAGCGTTATGGTAGCCAATCAGAGCCAGTGTTTTTACACGCACACCGAAGCACACCAGTGACACACGACACAAACAGAGAAGAAGCAGAAATGGCAAGTCAGGATCAAGCCGAAGAAAAATTAGCATTTTCAAGGTGGCGATATAAACATTATTTAAGAAAATACTTGAAATTCCTGAATGTCTACCAGACTGGGTATTTGATTTATTTAATTAAGAATAGAGGTTTTATTGTTAAGTTTACTTCTGTTGTGAACAAACCAGTTGTCTCAGGTTGAGAGAATTTAATTTAATTTGATAGATGTAAATGCACATTATATAGTGTAACTGTTTACTTTTTGTCACAGTGAGGCGGCCCCCTACCGGTCGCCTCCGTCCACAGCGGCTGTTGTTGTTTTGTGACGTCGTGTGCGTCCCTCAGGTGGGCGGAGCCCGTGATCCGTCTCACCTGAGGGTCGTTTGTTTGCCTATATATGTCTTGTCTTTGTACCAGTTGACCGCTGGTCATTATATCCTTAATTTGGATCGACTCATGGGTTTTTGGTTTGCGCACTTCTTCATTAAACCACCCTTTTTCCCTGAGACTTGGCGTGATCGCTTCCTTTTTGTTTGCACTCCCTGCCCGTCACACTTTTGCTTTTTTTTTTTTTTTTTTTACAAAGATTTGAGATTTTAAAGGATTTTATTCCGCACTGGTCTGTGGATGTGCAATAAATATCCAAAGTTTTCAACTGACTGTGAAAACTGCTTTTTCAAAAAAATCCTTATTCATTGGCATATAACTTTTTTTTACTGTAATGCAAATAGTTACTTTCCCTGGTAACGAGTTACTTTTATTATAGAGTAATTCAGTTACTAACTCAGTTACTTTTTTAACAAGTATTGAGTAATTATAACTAATAACTAGGGGTGGGACGCGATTGAATAAAATAATCGAATTAATTTGAAGCATTGTAATTAATTAATCAAAATTAATCGCATTTTAATCGCATTTCAATATTTAACTTGAGAAATATTAATTTAAGTTTGAATGAATCAATGAACATAAGCATAAACTTCAACATCTTGTTTATTTTTCCACCAGTCTACTACACAGACCAATAGATGAGTGCAGAAAACAGAGCACAGAGTTTTCAGAACACTGGAAATTCTGACCAAAAAATGTTGTTTAATTTTGGGAGTTTTGCTCAAGATTATTGGAAGAATAAGAAGTAAATCAGAAGATGTTTTTAATACCATTTTAGATTTTTTTTATTTCCCAGGCCTCTGCCACAGCGATAAAGTCCTCTACACAGGCATCTCCATAGTGCCTAGAAGTGGTCTTCTGCATGTTAAAAGCAAATGATTGGATCTTCCATTCATCATCTATAATATGAGCTGTCATACCAAGATAATTCTTGTTTCTAACAGAAGTCCACTGATCCCCAGTCAGAGCCACATTTGTGGCACTCTTCACAATAACCTGTTTTACTTCCCTTTCCTCATCATACAGCTGCTGTATTTTCTTCGACATTGTCTTTCTGGATGGCAGTTCCTAACTTGCATCAGTTGACGCAATTTGAAGCACTCCTACATAAACCGTAGCGCTCGACTCCGCAAATGGCGGAGGCGTTTAAACCTGCCGTGTCTTACTTAAGCCTTCGACCACAGAGAGCGGTCTACAGTCCACAGCAATCCATCTCGCCACTGAATTGATCAATTTGTCCGACGTGGACTTTGCCATTTTGTTTCTTAATTTGAACCCCGACATGTGGTCGAGTGTTGACTGGCGACACTGTTTGCTCGTACTAGGAATACATTTAGCAGCTAAGTTATCATTACTGACCTGCGCGTTAGCACCAACATGTTTTGCATTGAGGTAGTAACGAAGGGTGGGGGTGGGAATCGTTTATTATCTCACGATTCGATTCGATTCAGATTTTGGGGGCCGCGATTCGATTCAAAATCGATTTTCGATTCAAAACGATTTTCGATTCAAAAAACGATTTGATTTATAAAAATGTCTGCTTCAGTCTATAAAATCTACATGATCTACTACAGTCTGCTTTGCAAGACAGAATGACAAATACAGAAAATTAAGTGTCTTTCACATAATTAACAAAAATAAAGTGCTTTGGTAAAATAAAATGGTTTTTGTTGTGTTACCAAAATTCTTGAGCTTCATTTTGCAAGCTCTCAGGGCTGGCTCGGATCCAGTTCCCCCAGCTGTTGCTAGGGGCACCAGAGTCAGTCCCAGACTAAACCAGCGTAACCGTACGTTCTCAGCCAGTCCCTGCTTTCTCTGTGATTGCTTATCGTTTAATGGTGTCTGGCCACCTCTCTCTGTTATGCTTTCGCTTTACTTATTTGAGTATCTATCTCCTGCCTCGCTTCCTGACTCATCTCAAGTTTTCCCAATGCTGTATTTCTTCCTATCCGTTTTGCCTTTATTTTTGGGAAGGGTTTTATTTTGCTGCAGCGTTTTTTGCCAGTTACTTCTGCTGGCGTCCTTGGTTTCGTTTTCGCGTTGCATTTATTCGCGCTGTTTTTTAGTTACTGTTGTTATTTTGTTTCGTTCTCCCGTCTCTCTACGGTTGAATGTTATTTTTCACGCGTTGTATTTTGCGCATTGTTTTTTTGTTTTTATTTGCTCCATGCCATCACGGTTTTGGTTTCTATTCATTTGCGCGTTGAGTCTCCCGCTTTGTTTTGTTTGTTCATTCTGGGTCACTGTGCGCGTTTCCCTCTCGCTAATACATTTGACGAGTGTCAAACGTCTTGATCTTGTGAGCCGTTGCGTTCTTCTCTATATTATTTCTCACCCTTCTCTATATTAACGCTCCCGTGCTCACCGCATTACACACGCATTGCACACGAGCTACATTGTGTCCAGTTCGGTCTTCCCCGGCATTCAGTAAAAACCAAAATGAACCCATATTTTTACTTTAAATGAAGACGGGACAGGTTGAATATCTCTTTCCTCCATCTGTTTTTAACCTTTTCCGCGCATGAGTGTGTCCCAGAATCTGCTGCTTAAAGTCTTGCGTATTTTTGTATTTACATAACACGAGACTTCACCACGACTTAGAATCGATTTTAGGACATTTAAAATCGATTCTGAATCGTAGTAAATGAGAATCATTTTTTATATATGAATCGATTTTTTGGCACACCTCTAGTGGAAGTGCTCCTGTGATAAGCGAACTCCTTCCTACATAAAGTGCAAATAACACTATTTTTGTTTGTAATTCCATCTGGAAGTTTCTTATATTTAAATTTCCCATCCACCAGCGTAGCCTCTTCAGTCATCTCCATCATGCTCATCTTATTGTGCGTCCATATAATCTGTGTGCCTGGAACTCGTGCACTGAGAAACATTCCACGGTGCAAAAGTGTCTCATGCGTTAAATGCGTTAAAATGCGTTAGTTAGTTAATTTCCCTGTAATTAATTAATCGAAATTAACGCGTTAAAGTCCCACCACTACTAATAACTTCTTTAAAGCAACATTCCCAACACTGTTCCTCATACAATACCACAGCTCCTGTCTCGCTACTCTATCATAAGCTTTCTCTAAGTCAACAAACACACAATAACTCCTTCTGTCCTTCCCTATATTTCTCCATTAACACTCTCAAAGCAAACATAGCATCTGTGGTGCACTTAGCTGGCATGAAACCATACTGCTGCTCACAGATCTCTACCTCTCTTCTAAGCCTAGCTTCCACTACTCTTTCCCAGATTTTCAGGCTGTGACTGATCAACTTTATTCCCCTGTAATTACTACAGCTCTGAACGTCACCCTTATTCTTGAAAAACGGCACCATTATTCTTCGTCTCTACTCCTCAGGCATCTTCTGACCCTCCAAGATTCTGTTAAATAACCCAGTCAAAAATTCCACTGCTGTCTCTCCCAAACATTTCCTTGCCTCCAATGGAATATCATCCGGTCCAACTGCCTTACCACACTTCATTCTCTGAATTGCAGCACTTACTTCCTCCTTGCTCACCTGGGGCACTTCCTGATTCACAACCTCTACCTCTTCTAACCTTCTTTCCCTTTCATTCTCTTGATTCACAACACAGAGGTGTTGTGGGCAGTGGAAAATATCAGGAACTGTCCTCTTGCTTCATTGCTGAAGTGCCAGAGCCAGCTCCAATGTTGACCTCTTGAATGTTTCTGCAACATACGAAGCAGGGCATCCACATTCAGGGACCACTCCTTCTCCTGGCCATTTATCTGTTTAGCTCAATGCATTAACATTTAAACATTTGCATTTAAACATTTTACTAGTACCTTTATTATATTGCTATAATGCTTTATTTATTTTCCTTTGTCTCTTACTGAACTTGTCTGAACCACCAAGCAACACCATCTCATTCAATGTATGTGGTGTATTGTTGATTGACAAAAAGTCTAAAATGTTGATTTATATGTACAGTACATTCAATGCATGGATAAGCAAAGCAAACCATTTAAGGATACTGCTCTTTACTCACATTCAATAAATAACTGTTCTTTTGCACATGCAACAACTTCAAGCTCTACTGTATTGCTGTGTATGTCTGATAAAGTCAAAGTTGTGCCTGCGTTTAGATGTGCCTGCATTTACACTTATTTTCGCCGCTGATGTTATTTATTGGTTCATTAAGACGTAATGATTTTGACTGAGCCGTCTGGAATGGCGAAAGCGGGTTTCTCGCGTTTACGGATCTGGCTCCATCCATTGACAAGACAGGTCAATGTTTTTCAGCGCCACATTATTGTGAGAGAAGTCAACAAGGAAGAGCTTGCCGTGTGAAAGCTACTAAGCTGTTGCTATTATGTTGCTATTATTTTTAGTCGCTGCTGTAGCTTCTGTCACCGTATTGCTACATTCACAATCATAGTAGCCCACTAGTTACTCGCTCCTCCTGGAGTTTGCTAGCGTCTCCGTGGGTCTAAAGTGAGAAGTAAACTAATCCGCACTCTGCGTTCCAATGGCCACTTTTCAGTAGGCTATTGCTTTAATTTTGGTATTTTAACTATTATGGATTTTACTATATTTGGCATTACCTGTCTCCGTACACTAGCGCCCCCCCCCAAAAAAAAAGTCAACTGTCACCGTACCAGCGGAAATTTAAATTCAGTTTGTAGTTGTGTGTTCATTTTTGGGTTTGAAGAAAGTTATTAACTTATAATTATTAACTTATAATGCATGATTTCCTGGTCTTTGTACAAATTTTACATTTTTACATTTACACAATGTACCTTTACTTAATGAAATGTTCAATAACCAGAGTTGTATAGTAACGAAGTAGAACTACTTCACTACTGTACTTAAGTACTAAAATACTGTATCTGTACTTTACTGGAGTATTATTTTTTCTCCTACTTCCACTTTTACTTCACTACATATTTTTCATCAGTTTAATACTTTTACTCTGATACATTTTTTACACGCTGTATAGTTACTCGTTACAATTATAAATATGTTAGCTGGCGCTGTCACCGGGTCAAGCGATCAGGCTGTCTTATGAGCATGCTCCGGTCGCGTCTCGTTTACTCTGTTGCTGCCTTCACGGAACACTTGAGCTTCGTAATCTAGGTTCACTTGACACGTCGTGACTGCCGCAAGGGTCCGCGCGGCAAAATGACGCAATCGCGGTGGCTCCGCCCATGCACGTTGGCCACGCGCGCGGTCGCGTCACGAGGTCGTGCACCTCTCGATTTTTGTGCTGGCACTTTGAAGGTAAATTTTCAGTATTTTCCAGCACCTTCAGCTTAATTTACATATTTATACAACTACACATATACTCGAAATTATTCCAAATAATTCGCTTTTTATCTCATTAAAAGAGATGGTACCGTGTTTGGTAACAGCAGAAGAGCAGCATAAGTGCTGCATATTAAGCTTGTTGGTGTTTTAATGTACATATATTGGCACCTTCCACACCATCAACATCGAGTGATTGTGGCGGTGAGGGTGAGGAAGGAGACCACCCTGGCCCTATCTAGAGACAGTGTTTGCGTTTGCACGAGTGAAAGTAAATTCCTATAGGATGAAGTGCCATCTCTGCCTCCCTAAAGAGGGTGAAATATTGGCCTTCAAAAATTCACCTTAGAACTTGAAGAAACACATCAATGTAAGTTATAAATATAACGCACAGAATATATCTTCGCTAACTAACCTAATTATGTTCATGACGTGCATTCACTTAACATTAGCTGGCAGTCGGCGATGTTGTGTTTTTAGCAACAGTAAGCCATGTCTCTTTTCATGCTGACTAATCAGTGCCCATTTTTATAGTGTTTTTATAGGGTCAGGGCATTTATTGGGGGTAAACGCAGGGCAGTAGGCTCATCCTCAGAATCCGACGAACGGATTTTACGTCCAAAATACAACTCGTTTTCTCAGCTAAATTAAGTCGAACTTGTACTTCTGCTTCAAACCTACGACGTAGCGGGACATAGGTCATGGGACATGTTTTTTTACGAAGTGTTAAGCCCAGTTTTTAAAGTTGCTACTTGTTTGTACATACAGAACATACAGTGTTTGTGGTCTTTGACATCTTTGATTTGTAAGACATATATAAAAACAACTGATAATCAAACTTTGATGGCTTTCTTTAATTAAATCAAAACACAATACTTGTACTTTTTACTTTCAGTACTTGAGTAATAAATTTTTACAAAAAACTACTTGCAATACTTAAGTACAAAAAATGTTGAATACTTCTGTACTTCTACTTAAGTAAAGTTTTTTAAGAACACTTCAACTTCTACTCAAGTAGATTTTTTGATAGAGTACTTGTACTTTTACTCAAGTATGGGTCTCTAATACTTTATACAACACTGTCAATAACGTTCAGCATTGTTTCTGATTATAAACATTTACTCGACTCGAAGTCTCGACTGCCATCTAATGCACATTCATTGTAAATGTTCGTGTTCGCTGCAAGTAAAACTTTTTTACGTTGACGTAACGTTAGTTTACGAACCCAAATGTAACTCTTAAACATAAGCGATTTTTTATTTAATAGATTGTACACATATTTGCTTTGCTAACTATAACAAAACATTACAAAACAGCTCCCAGGCGTCGGAACAGCGCCGACCTTTTTACCCATGACGTGAGAATTTGGGCGAATGAGTCACATGACAAACAACAGCCAATCAGCTCTCGGCATGCCTGCGACACCGGCGCGAAACGAAAGTGACGACTGGTCCACAAAGTATGGCGCTGCAAAGGAAAAAGAGACGAACAAGCCACGATTTAACGAACTCCCAAACCTCTCAAGTCTCTTTATCGTCTTTTATACATCCGAATACCTTTAATCTGGGAAATGGCCGGAAGGAGCGTTTCGTGGAAGGATCGATTCTCCGTATTAGTATGAAAAACTTCCTGTACGTTTATACCTAGCTGCGTTATGTGTTCCTGTCAAAAGTGTAACGCGTCGACTTCAGACTGTATGGTTTTGTATGGCGGCTTGTGTATATCTGCTGTTAGTCCACACGGCGATACCTAGCTAGTTTTGTTAATGCAGATATATGTTTATAGCTTGTTTGCTGGATAGCTAGCCAGGTAACCTAACTAGCTAGGTTAAGCTTGCTAGGATAAATTGTTTTGCAGTGGTGTGCACGTTTGCCTTTTACATGTGTTTGCCATTTAGCACGCTCTTATCCAGAGCGATTTACAGGCATGCATTCCATATACATACAATGTGCTCTAAACAGTACAGTAGGTTCAAATACCGTTGAACTAGAATGCTGCTGACTTACAGGAAGTACTGCTGACACAAAATAAGTACAAAATAAGTATAATGTCTGTATCCCGACGACAATAACAGTGCATAACAAATAATACCAAACAGTGCATTCTAAAATTTGAACGGTACTATGAATTTGATGTTGCAGGATCCACGGTCATTTAGTGATATATCAATAATCACATTAAACATTAGGTAGCAGCATGTGAAGTAAAGTGGCATCTTTTTCAGCACGTATGACCACTCTGATGTTTTCCCTGGACCCAACTTAAACATGATTGTGGGAGCCAATGGTACAGGGAAGTCAAGTGTGGTCTGTGCCATCTGTCTGGGGCTGGCGGGCAAGACGGCCATCCTGGGCAGGGGGGACAAGGCAAGTGTTAACCAGCACACCACATGATTCATACACCATTATACATCACATGATTCATATACCATTATACATCACATGATTCATACACCATTATACATCACATGATTCATACACCATTATACATCACATGATTCATATACCATTATACATCACATGATTCATACACCATTATACATCACATGATTCATACACCATTATACATCACATGATTCATATACCATTATACAGCACACGATTCATACACCATTATACATAGTGTGATCCATACACCATTATACACTCACCGGCCATTTTATTATGTACACCTTGCTAGTACTGGGTTGGACTCCCTTTTGCCTTCAGAACTGCCTTAATCCTTCGTGGCATATATTCAACAAGGTACTGGAAACATTCCTCAGAGAGTTTGTTGGCTGCACATCCATGATGCAAATCTCCCATTCCACCACATCCCAAAGGTGCTCTATTGGATTGAGATCTGGTGACTGTGGAGGCCATTTGAGTACAATGGACTAACTGTCGTGTTTAAGAAACCAGTCTGACATGAGTCGCACTTTAGAATAGAATAATAGAATAGCATTTATTTGTCATTGCACAACAAGGAACAATGAGATTGGTACCACCAGGGCCACAGTGTAAAGCACTGCAATCCCAGGGGCGGCCGCAGCGTCATAAATGCTCTGCCGTTTCCAGAGATTGTTGCTGCTGCTGTAGCCCATCTTCCTCAAGGTTTGACGTGTTGTGTGTTCAGAGATGCTCTTCTGCATGCCTCAGTTGTAACAACTGGTTATTTGAGTTACTGTCAACTTGAACCAGTCTGGCCATTCTAGGGCTGAACGATTAATTGCATTTGCGATAATCTCACGATATTTTAAAACGCGATTCTCTAATCGCACAGGCTGCGATTTAAACTGGTCACGTGACTTGGGAGCGAGCCGAGCCGAGGACGAACGGAGCAAACCCGAGCAGGGAGGTGGAGAAGTGAAGTTAACACAGTGCACTTTATCTTGTTGCACAATGGCTTCAGGCTCGACAGAAGCCGACACAACTGAAAGTCTAATACCAAAGAGGGGCAGCACATAAGTTGTGTGAAATTACTTTGGCTTTAAAAAAAGATGCTGCTCAACGTCAGGTACTGTGCAAAACGTGCCTTGCTACTGTTGCTACGACGCGAGGTAACACTACAAACCTTCTTCAGCATTTAAAAAAACACCACAAAGCCTCGTATGATATTTGCAAGGCTAAAATGTCAACGACCAGTGCTGCACCTTCAAATACGCCAAGTACCAGCCGACAGGGATCACTGACCGAACCATTTGAAAGTGTAACTCCTTATGGATATAATTGGAAGCGGCACGATGAAATAACTCTGGCAGTAACGGAGTTCATAGCGAAAGACACGATGCCCGTTAATATAGTGAACAAGCCCGGCTTCATGGTTTTGTTAAACACACTGGATATGCGCTACCAAATGCCCTCACGCACATATTTTAGCCAAGTTGCTATACCTGCAGGGTTGCCAACTCTCACGCATTGAGCGTCTTAGACTAAAAAGTTACTAGTTCGCTCTGGCGCCAACCACAGGCGATATAATAATAATACTTACATTTTGTCCATTTTACACCGCCCCGAGAACGTTCGCCCCCCCCCCCCGGTCAACAAATTACGTTACGTGTCCCCCCAACAACAACAAATTACGTTCGCCACCCACTCCAGGTTCAAGTCTCACTCCAAGCGATCTTGAAAAGTTGGCAACCCTGTACCTGAGCTGTATAAAAAATGCCGAAACAGAGTTTCCTGAAAACTGTGGGAAAAAAAATCACATTTTAAATCGCAATCGCAATTTATTGATAAAAAATTGCAATTAGATTTTTTTCCAAAATCGTTCAGCCCTAGGCCATTCTCCTCTAACTTCTGGCATCAACGAGGCATTTGCGCCCACAGAACTGCCGCTCACTGAATATTTTCTCTTTTTCAGACCATTCTCTGTAAACCCTAGAGATGGTTGTGTGTGAAAATCCCAGCAGTTTCTGAAATACTCAGACCAGCTCATCTGGCACCAACAACCATGCCACGTTCAAAGGTGTCACTTAAATCACCTTTCTTCCCCATTCTGATGTCTTGGCCATGTCTACATGCCTAAATACATTAAGTTGCTGCCATTTGATTGGCTAATTCGACATTTGCGTTATTTGGAGCAGTTGGACAGGTGTACCTAATAACGTGGCCGGTGAGTGTACACAGCATGATCCATACCCCATTTCACACAGTGTGATCCATACACCATTATACATAGCGTGATTCTTACACCATTATGCACAGTGTGGTCCATATACCATTTTTTGGTTTTGTTAGCATTGTTCTGAGGAGAATGAGATGGTATAATGTACATTTTCTATGTATACACCAGTGGGGAACTGTCAGGGCCCTCTATGCCCTCTCAGAGGGCCTAAAATATTCTTTGTTGGAACCTTATTTTGCTTAAGAAGTTATCTAGTACACATTGGTTATTGCGTTTCTAAAGCTGTACTGTCATCTCAATTATTTATTTATTTATTTATTTATTGTTATCTTTATTGCAGTTAATTAGGAGTGGAATTTTTTTCGGGGGGATGGGAGCGGGCCCAGGTTTAATGGTCACGGTTCACTACTGGTATATACTGTTTATTACTTTCTGACGTTCATTGCGGTTCATGGTTTGTTCTCTTTTGCTAGGTCGGCCTGTATGTTAAGAGAGGCTGCAGTAAAGGCTCGGTGGAAATTGAGCTGTAAGTGTCTGTTTGTGTGAAATAGTAGATTCCTCTGAGTCACTTTAAACGGCACAAATCCTCATGAGCTGCTCACCGTGTTTCCAGGTACAGGGCAGATGGAAACCTGGTGATCAACCGGGAGATCCATGTGGAGAACAACCAGAGTGTGTGGATGATTGGTGGGAAGCACACCAGTTTGAAGGCTGTGGAGGAGGCAGTGAAGGAGCTCCATATTCAAGTGGGAAACCTGTGTCAGTTCCTGCCTCAGGTAACTGAATAAATGAGTCATTCCAAGAGTCAAACTGGACACTGGTAAAAAACATGTTTGTGGGTTAACAACAGTAATAACAGTAGTGTTACATTGATAAGATACAGGGTGTTGTGTAGACATTTAGTATTGTTGTTACTAGATGAATTGTCCTGCATGGTCATTAGTAACTATGAAGTGTTCACCTCACAGCCTCACTTCTGTTCACCTCACTCAACAGGAGAAGGTCGGTGAGTTTGCCAAGATGAGCAAGATCGAGCTCCTTGAGGCCACTGAGAAATCTGTGGGCCCACCGGACATGTATGACTTTCACTGTAAACTAAAGACCTTCCGCACCAAAGAGAGAGAGCTGGAGGTAACCTGAAAATTTTCTTTGACAGTGTAGTTCTATTGTCAGACATGCTAGATGACGTTATGGTGGACAAAGCTCTGAAGGACCTTGTCAAAGTCTTACCATGGTGCTACATTACTGTTGTGTTACCATGGTGTTCAGAGGTCTCTCTACATTAGGGGCCAGTGGGGCTTTATCAGTGACTAATGGTGAGGTGTGTTTGTGTTTGGATTCATTGAGCAGGCAGATTTGTGTGTAGTTTCACCAACGAGTCAGATACCACCCTGAGTTTATTGTATGCCACATGGCTTTCTGTGCCAGAGATGCCACTGATGGTTTCTACACTAACTGTGGCTTTATTTAGCCACGTTTAAATGCACCTCAGTAATCAAAATCTCAGACAAATTGTGTTTCAGCTTTATTCCACTGGAGGCAAGGACAGTCTAGCGTTCCCCATTGCCTTTTGGCAAGACCAGCCAGTCTGGCTTGGGGCTTACTTGTTGTAGTACGCTTGACAGAATTCATGCAAAGAGAAGGCCAACTTCCTGGAGAAAGCCAGACAGAGGAACGAGCGTCACAAGCTGGATGTGGAACGGTACCACACAAAGAGGAGACACCTGGACCGAATCCAGATGCTAGAGAAGAAGAAACCCTGGGTGGTGAGTGTCTGGGGCTCAGCATGACTCATTAAACAGCATTTAATAAATTGTTCAATAAAACTGTGAGCCACCTTCTTGCTGTATTTGTTGACTCAGGAGTACGAGACCGCTCGCAAAGAGCTGGAGGAAGTTAAGAAGCAAAGAGAGGAAATGAAAAAGACTGTGAAGTCACTGAAGGAGGTTCAAGCTCCCCTGCTGAGGAAGATCCAGACCATAGAGAGCCAACTTCAGCCGATTGAGAGTGAGATGAAGGAGAAGGTGTGGAAGAAGGACCTGCCCATTCTGACATGCTGCAGGAGCAGCAGCAATGCTGGCCACTGCCTTATTCATCACTAACTGGGGTGTGTGTATTTGCATGGGTTTGTCTGCACGTGTGCATGTGGGTGATTGCATTTGGGTATGTGTGTTTGCGTGTGGGTGTATGTGTTTCAGACAGCTAAAATCAGAGAAGCATCACAGAAGTGTAAACAGAAGCAAGACCAGCTGGATCGGAAATATAAGGAGGTATGAGCCTGGTGGTGTTCTTAAACGTTGCCATGAATGTATATACCACAGTATTTAACTGGGTTCTGGGTTGAGCTAAAAGGGCAGAAACAGAAGGTAACGCAGACTTGGGAGCATCCTGAGACATTTGCTTCCATCCACTACACTGAAAATCAACTTGAGTGATCACATGGAAGGCAGCACAAGCACCCCTGTTTACCATATAATATAACTCTGTGTTTGTGAACTCCTGGATCTGTAACCTTTATCTAAGGGGGGGCACATTAATTACCAAATGCTAAACTAAATAATAAGTAAGTTTTCAACCTAGACTTAAAAATTGAGACTGTGTCAGAGTCCCAGACACATTCTGGAAGGTTATTCCATAGTTGGGACGCCAAAAAAAAAGATTCTTCCCCCTGCTGTTGACATATTAATGGTTGGAACCATTGACCGTATATATAATGGACGGTACGTCACCGTTGACTCCCATTGTGAGTTTTTGAAGCCACCAAGATGGCCGCACGGACGCTGCCGTCTTGAAAATTGGAGCCAGAGCATGCACATTAGAACCGGTAGGCAGGACAGTATCTCCGCCAGAGACCGTATCTCAGCCCCGACATTCGTTAGGATACGCCCACCAGTATAGAAGCTTTTGACGTTTTACAAAATAAACAAAGGTAAAAGGCTTTAATACTGCTGTCAAGAGTTTTGATGTTGAGCCCGTTCACGTTTGAGCGTCTGGTATTAGATGTCAACCAATGCAGCTATTAACTGTCAATCAATCACCTTATCTCCACACCCCTTTAAATAACTCTTAATAACTTCTATAAAATCTGTTTATCGTAGAGAAAAACACTGGGAGAGATACTAACTCAATGGGGTGTTATAGAAATGACAAAATATAATTGCTCAAAAAACTTATTTTACGTGTAATAAAAATTCAAAGTTTCTCGTCCGGCCAGTTCACTTATATGGGAATGGGCGGTGTTAAAAGTTGTACTGCAGCCAGCCACTAGAGGGCAGCTGACTCACGGAGGCTTCACTTTTCACTCGTGTCGTCCAGTCCACTTATATATACGGTCACTAATAAGAGGCCGGCACCCTGTGATCTTTGTGGATGTGGGGCTTCATAATAGGAAATAAGTTCTCGGAGGTAATCAGGAGGGTATGTGGTGTGTGTGTTTAGGGTATGTGGGTGGCATATGGGTTGCCAACACATGTAGAGTTCTGCCTCTCCCCGTCCCGCTCAGATCGACGACATTAAGCAGGCCCTGAGCCTGCAGCAGATGGAGGAAGTAGATCGGAAGAAGCGCATAGCCAATACTCGCCGGCTGATCCAGGACCTGCAGAGGGAGCTGGACAGCATGGGCAGCCACGAGGACGTCACGCCCAGGATTGAAGCTGTGAACTCTGAGCTTAGAACCATACAGGAGGAGAAGGCCAGGCTGGACGGAGAGCGGCAGGACCTGCGGCGGGACAAAGACGAGGCCTCTGGGGAGCTGAGACGTATGATTTACTCTTAAAGAATTTACACTGGCCAAAGTTTCATGTATTTTTTAGTTGTGATGAATGTGTGTTTAGTTGTGTCATTATCCCTAATAAGGTGCTTGACTCTTGTGACTTTGTCAGCTGTTGGGTGTTCGGTTCTTCAGTAAAGACCTCTGAGTGTCTTGCTGTAAATGGTTTTAAGGCAGTGGTCGGCAACCTATGGCACGCGTGCCAGGAGGCATAATCAGTGCCACGCGCCACGTTGGACCAGCATCTCAGACAGAGAGCACGACAGAGCTCTGCACTCAGCTCCCGCCACAGACCCATGTTTAAATTTAGCCTAAATTTTGGCAAAATCAGTTAGCCTACCTGATAGCGTTACAAGAGATGACGGAGCCTCCGGGTAAAAAAAATAAAGCGAGGGCATTTCAGCCCTGGGCGGAAGACTATGGTTTGGTGTATGTCAAAGATCGTGCTGTGTGTACACTGTGCTATGACAACGCTGCGTGCCGAACTTTCAGCATTAAGAAGCATTTAGAGACAAAACACGACAAGACGTTTAAAGACTAGGGATGCACCGATTCACGTTTTTCACTTCCGATACCGATTCAGATATCTGAGGCTTAGTATTGGCCGATACCGATCTGATAGATTAAAACAGTGCTGAATCGACTTAAAACTTTTATTTATTTATTTATTTTTAATAACAGACATACTGAATTACAAGTTTATTGAAAACTCTGCACCAGTATAGCACACTTAAACACACATAAAAACATGTAAAAACAACACAACTTGCATTTGTTCAGTCAGTGCAATTATGAATATAACATTGAATGTAAAATAAATAATACCAAAGAACCTGAAGCTGACAAAAACAATAGATTCACAACATTGGTGAAACATGAAAAAAATAAACTGCAAGAAACCTTTGAAATGGTTCAATAATTCTAAATATAACTTAAAATAAATAAGGAGATGAAATAAGAGAAACAGCAATACCTATGTGGCTAGTTTGCTAGCGCAGACATCACGCAGAACATAAAGCATGTAATGGCCAGAAATATGTGTACTGTCTCTTTAAGGGAGCGAGTTGAGTGGGCGTATGGAATATTGTTGTCTTTTTAGCTTTCTGCCATAGCCCGACTTAGTCCACTGCTCTTTATTATATTTCTGTAAGTAATTCAATGAGCTTTGGACAACTCACCAGTTCATGTATGAACAGTCAAGTAGTGCTGTAGCCCAAGTTTATTTTGGTCAACCAGCAAATAAACGGACTAAGTGGAATACCACCAGCGCGAGTACGAGTCAGCGATTCACCTCTTCTCTGTGTGCTTCGTGTTTCACTCGCCTGTTAACTGTCCAAGTTCACTTCTATCCGGGACAGAGTGAATATTTAAGGTTGCACTAACTCCGAAAAGCGTTACAAGCATAGAATTAGACTGAATAGATCTGCTCCCAGCCGAGGGTGAAACTCCCAATCACTCGGTTACCCTGCCTGGTAACCACCAATGGTGCCACCTGTATACCCCCCCTTGGAGTTCTGGTGCCACCTGCATACACCCCCCCCCGCCAAACCTCTCGACTCTTTTCGCGTTAGGTCCCCTGCTCCTGCCAGTTTCCTATGAACTGTGTCTGGCGTCGCCTGTGTATACACGTACCAGGAGAGAAGTCACAACCTCTGCAATAAGTTTACTCACACCATTCACAGGTTGAATAAACGTTTCCCAGGACATGTCCGCTAAAGTGAGGGCAGCCCTGTTCAGAATGTAGACAGCGTGACTGTCAGTACGCAACATGCCCCCCCCCCCCCCCCCCCATGTTATTTGTTGATAGTGGCACACTCATTGACTAGATATGTTAAGGTTGGCACTCCATGTCTCAAAGGTTGCCGAACCCTGTTTTAAGGTCTGCAGAACCGTCTGAGGAGCCTGGAGGACATGATGAACAGGAAGGAAGAGAAGCTGCGTAGCCGTTTCCGTGACACCTATGTTGCCATGCAGTGGCTGAGGAACCACCGCCACCTCTTTGAGGGGACCGTCCACGAGCCGATGATGCTGGTGGTGAGTGGTTTGCTCTATACTGGTGGTGAGTGGTCTGCTCTATACTGGTGGTGAGTGGTCTGCTCTATACTGGTGGTGAGTGGTCTGCTCTATACTGGTGGTGAGTGGTCTGCTCTATACTGGTGGTGAGTGGTCTGCTCTATACTGGTGGTGAGTGGTCTGCTCTATACTGGTGGTGAGTGGTCTGCTCTATACTGGTGGTGAGTGGTCTGCTCTATACTGGTGATGAGTGGTCTGCTCTATACTGGTGGTGAGTGCTCTGCTCTATACTGGTGGTGAGTGGTCTGCTGGCCTGTTCCACTGTCTCGTGCCCCTCCCTCAGGTCTGGAGGACTGGGGGTTTCTTGGTATCTTGGATTTTCAAAGATGGAATGCATAGACAGAGGAGAACTGTCTGGGATCCCCAAGAACTGGCCTGGCAGCCATTACCTGGCGGCCATTTGACTCATAACTGGTTATGTCCCTCTAGATTAATGTACGGGATCCACGACACGCAAAATACATCGAGAGCCATATTCCTGTGAACGACCTGAGGGCTTTTGTGTTTGAGAAGCAGCAGGATATGGAGAAGTTCATGGCAGAGGTGAGGGTAGCGAGATGGCACAGATATCAAATCTGTCTGTGAATTCATCCTTTATAGCAAGCAGCCCTTGGTAGGACATTTTAACATGCTGTAGTCCACCTGTCCTCTGTCCACTTGTCCCCCTAGGTGCGAGATGAGCAGAAACTAAGAGTCAACAGTGTGATTGCACCTGCAGAGTCCTGTGCCAACAGACCGCCCTCACGATCCCTTGATTCTCTCAAGTAAGAGGCTTTCTTTTGTATTTTTTATGTTCGTGGGAACACTCCCCATTTTAAAGTCTTTGCCAGGGTTTTTTTTAAGTACTTATAAAAGAAAACCTTTTTTTATAATTATTTTTTAAGTACGACGTTCATGTTCTCAGCCAGTGGTGGAACATAATTATAAGGGTACTGAATACCCTTACACTCATGTGCAGGTTTCCCAGGCGAGTAACCTGGTCACTTTTTCAGACCTCTAGGGTATTGCTGAGCATCTGAAAAACATTGGTGCTTCCCTGTCATCCTGGAAGGCAGGCTCCCCTATTCAGAAAGACCAGCGCAGGCTGGAAGTCAGACTCTCCTATTCAGAAAGACCAGCGCAGGCTGGAAGTCAGACTCTCCTATTCAGAAAGACCAGCACAGGCTGGAAGGCAGACTCTCCTATTCAGAAAGACCAGCGCAGGCTGGAAGGCAGACTCCCCTATTCAGAAAGACCAGCGCAGGCTGGAAGGCAGACTCTCCTATTCAGAAAGACCAGCGCAGGCTGCAAGGTGTACTCAGATGGCGTGTGATGTTTGTTGCAGGCACTATGGGATCTTTTCCTACCTCCGTGAGCTTTTTGATGCCCCTGAAGAAGTCATGAGTTACCTGTGCCACCAGTACCGAATCAACGATGTACCTGTGGGCACAGAGAGGACCAAGAGCATGATAGAGACGGTAAGTTTCCTTACTAACAACTCTGTTTTTTTAACAATGGGAATGTTTGGTTAAGGTGATATTTTATAACCCCTTTTCATACAATATCTACATACCTGCTTGGTCTGAGAATGTTCAGTAAATAGAGGTCAGGGTAGTGGTGGAGCTGTTTAAGTTTGTATGTTAACATAATATATGTTCATCAGGCCAAACAGCTTATATTCTTATTTCTTGGTGTCCCACCAGGTGATAAGGGAGTCTCAGCTGAGGATGATCTACACCGCTGAAGAGAAGTACACTGTGAAGAAGTCCTCCTACTCCAATAAGACCATCTCCAGTAACTCGGCCCTGCGCTCTTCCCAGTTCCTCACCATGGCGATAGATGCGGATGAGAGACGACATCTGGAGGAGCAGCTGAATGTGAGTGACCCTATTCTGTTCCTCTGACTCCGCCTCTTTAGAACACCACCCACATACAGGGAAGAGGACTATGATTGGCATTTCTTGAAAACTTCCTGGATACTAATAAAATTATATTTAATGTGTTTAGCGTTACGAGATCTCCATATTTGTGAAGGAGAGCTCTGTTGGCACTGGCTAACTCAGTCAGCATTTTATTTGTTTTAGATGCCACAGTATTATTCAGTTTGGTCAGTTGGTCATTTTAATATGCCAAAGTATTGGTCAGTTTTAGATGCTACGGTATTGTCGCCTCCTGCTAAGTAACCCTAGTTCTAACTCTAATATATCCACCGATACTACACTTAATAACATTGATTTGGAGAGAGAATAACACCCTCTGTATGTGGACTCTCTCTAGGCAGCTCAGAAACAGGTCCAGGACATTGACGCATGTATGAGCGCTAACCACGAGCAGCAGGTCAGGCTGGAGCGCCGTGACAATGAGCTCCGCGCTGAGAAGAAGCATCTCTCTGAACTAAAGGGCAAGAAAAGGCAGTTGGAACAAAAAATCAGCACTAAGGAGGACAGGTACACACACTCACATACACACACACACACACATACACACACACTCACATACACACACACACTCACGCACACATACACACACACACACACTCACATACACACACACACACACTCACATACACACACACACACACTCACGCATACGCACACACTCAAATACACACACACACGCACGCACACACTCACGCACACATATACACACACTCACGCACACATATACACACACACATATACACACACACATACACACACACACAGAGTTGTATAGTAATGAAGTAGAACTACTTCACTACTGTATTTAGGTACTAAAATACTGTATCTGTACTTTACTGGAGTATTATTTTTTTCTCCTACTTCCACTTTTACTTCACTACATATTTTCCATCAGTTTAATACTTTTACTCCGATACATTTTTTACGCGCTGTATAGTTACTCGTTACAATTATAAACATGTTAGCTGGCGCTGTCACCGGGTCAAGGGATCAGGCTGTCTTATGAGCATGCTCCGGTCGCATCTCGTTAACTCTGCTGCCGCCTTCACTGAACACTTGAGCTTCGTAATCTAGGTTCACTTGACACGTCGTGACTGCCGCAAGAGTCCGCAAAAATGACGCAATCGCGGTGGCTCCGCCCATGCGCTTTGGCCATGCGCATACCGAAATACTGTCATACCGCCCAATCCTATATAGAACACCTTCATACATTTTAAGATTTTCTAAACCTAACTTGAACCATTAACCTCTGTTGTAATTGATCTGCCTGGGCCAGGCCCTCTATTAACCCCATCCTGGCCACCAGAGAAAGACTGAGCTTCTCTTTAGCATTAGTAATGACAGGCCTGACCCTGATGTTTATTAAGGAATGCTCTCAGTGTGTTATGGGCTCAGTCTCAAGTTTCTTGTCAAACGTTGGTCTTTTTGTGGTAAGTCCTTTCTCTCCAAACCCCACAGAGGGACCCAGTCCTTTGGGATTGTTTTTTATTTTAACTTTGGCTCGGTGGGACTTACACCGGGGCGCTAACTCCAGTTCTCCATGGAGCACCAGGCTCAGTCCTCACATTGGGTGACCCCATTATACACAGCATCCCAAAAGAAATGTTTGCTCTTTCAGTATTACGTGTCAGGATTTTTGTGGTCTTCATAAGGTTGGTTAACTCTTTTTGTACGTAGTCAAGACATTTTTGTCTTGAAAATTCTCATTAACATACACCCACGACATCCAAAACCATAGTGAGTACTCAGAAGAGACTTTTGTGTGATTTTGCTTCTCCTGCTAAGAGCAAAGTTGTTTCAAAAAGTGTGTTTGTCAAAAACACAACACTTTTGAATAAACAGTGGATGCTACAGTGGATGCAGGAGCACCTTGTGTATGTGGAAACGTGCACGTGTCCACTACACACAGCTGACTTTAGGTCATGTGATATAAATTATACTACATACAGCTGAATTTAGGTTGTGTCATACAGACGACTACATACAGCTGACTTTGTAAGGTTGTGTCATACAGTCTGCACTACACAGAGCTGACTCCCAGCTGCCAGCACACTGGTATACTTTGAGGTCCATAAATGACTAGCACAGCCCTACTTATGTGGTTACTCTTCGTCAGCTGCTTGTGTGGTTACTCTTCGTCAGCTGCTGTGTGAGTGCACCGCTTGTCTTTTCTTCTCAGTGTGAGACAGATGGAACAAAGTGGGATTGACCTGCAGAAAGCAGACGAGGAGGCCAAGGCCAAGATCTGTGCCGTCAACGACCAGAAAGTGGCCATAGTGCAGGACATTCTGCAAGCCATGAAGGTGGGTGTGTGTGTGTGTGTGTGTGTGTGTGTGTGTGTGTGTGTGTGTGTGTGTGTGTGTGTGTGTGTGTGTGTGTGTGTGTGTGTGTGTGTGTGTGTGTGTGTGTGTGTGTGTGTGTTAAAGAGAGAGTGAGCACCACCCTCTCATCGGCTGGAACCTACCCCCTACTCTGGCCTGATGGGACATTTATTTTGTGTGTGTGTGTGTAGCAAAGAGCCAGGCTGAGCATGGAGAAAGTGTACCTGGCTCTTGAGGCAGCAGGTCTCACAGCAGAGAAGACCAATTTGGAGTCAGACTACAGAGAGAGGACAACTGATCTCAGGAGAGCAGAGGTCAGAGGTCACAAAGGTTACAGTGTTGTGAGATACATTTAGTTGTCCCATTCTTCATAAGCTATTTGACTGTGTGTGTCTTCATTCATCTTGATTCAGCAAGTGTTTATTGAGCTGGATCACAGAAAGTCGAGTCTGTTGGAGAGCTGTAAGAACATGGTGAAGAGAGCAAGAGAGATCTGCACCATGAACCCAGGAGAGACCGTAGTACCTGAGATACTGCACACGGTCAGACATACATGAGTTGAATTGTAACTAGTTGATTTTTGATTATGGGAAAAATTTGTCAATCCAACTGACAGTTAAGAATGTAAATGTAAAACATCCATCATTGTACATTATTGTTTATTCTTCATTGTACATTATTGTTTATTGTTTTCACTTATTCGTTCATTGCCTCATTGTCACCTGCAGGCATTTAGTGAGCTGCCAGACACACTAGAAGAGATTGACGCCATGTTGGCAGAAGAGAAAGCAAGAGCAGACTGTATCACGGGCCTCAGTGAAACGGTGAGACACAATGGGGTGTGGCCCAATGGAGTATTAGTGAGCAATGGGGTGTGGCCATTCTAAGGTGGAGATTAGGAGTGTTGAGTTGAGGTGAGTTCATACAGAACTGAGGCGGAGATCATTGTGTGTTTTGCCTCCTCCAGGTGGTGGAGGAGTATAACCGGCGTGAACAGGAAATAAAGACTATGGAAAAGGAGCTAGAGGAGAAGACGAATGCCCTGACCACCTACAGGCAGAACATCTCTGAGGCACGGCCCTTCACTGGCCTTGCATCTGCCCAGTGTGCCAAACGGCAAGATAACCTGTGTGTGTGTGTGTGTCTGTGTGTTTGTGTAACAGGCCAAAGAGAGGTGGCTGATGCCCTTGAAGCAGCTGGTGGAGCAGATCAATGTGAAGTTCAGTGAATTCTTTCGTTCCATGCACTGTGCTGGAGAGGTGGACCTGCACTCCGATAATCCGGTAAGTTCTGCATTCTGACAACCCAGTGAGTTCTGCACAGCCTCTCCAGAGTGAGTGAGCCAGCCTCTCCAGAACTGCTCATTCTAGTAAAACACTGCTTACCTCCTGCTGTTATTCAGACTGTTTTGACCCCATTGGTCTCTGCAAAAGCATTGTAGAGTAATATTGATCAGAGCTAGACCCACGAAGACCATAGCTGACCTTTGTGGCTGACCATGTGGCTTTTCCATCATGCCTGTGTGCCTGCTGTGTGCAGGACGAGTATGACCGCTATGGCATCCGCATCCGGGTGAAGTTCAGGAGCAGCACGCAGCTGCACGAGCTGACACCTCACCACCAGAGCGGAGGTGAGCGCAGTGTCTCCACCATGCTCTACCTCATGGCCCTGCAGGAACTCAACCGCTGCCCCTTCAGGGTGGTGGACGAGATCAACCAGGTAAGCACCACGCCGGGCTGCCCAGCCCAACTCTTAGCTCAGGTCCTCAGATCAGGTGTCGAACTGTTTCATCAAATATGTAACATGTTTTAGGGCATGGACCCAGTGAATGAGAGGAGAGTCTTTGACATTGTCGTTAAGACAGCCTGCAGTGGAAGCACATCACAGTATTTCTTCATCACGCCGAAGGTAGGCTGTCCTAAAATGCTCAGTGGTGTGTGTGTGTGTGTGTGTGTGTGTGTGTGTAAGAGACAGATAGAAGATGAGCCCTCCAAAAATGATTGGTGGTATCAAGTCAAATTTATTTATATAGTGCTTTTTACACCAAGTCACAAAGCAGCTTTACAAACACATGGATCCAGATCCCTAATTAACAAGTCAGGATCGTCAGTAGCAAGGAAAAACTCCCTAGGTGGATTAGGACCAAGACTCAAAAGGGAACCCATCCTCCATTGGGCAGCCCAGCTTGTCCATATTTATAGTTCTATTTCTAGGCTGAGCAGTCTCAGTCCCTCCAATGTATATATTGAACCTCAGGTAGGGGACAACATCAGTGCGTTCATTGACTGCATCGGAACATCCACTAGCGAGCTAGACTGTCTTCTATATGCATTTATGTAATTTATGTGCAATAATAACAATAATTGGGGTTAGGTGGACCATATGAAGATAGGATTCTTTTTTCTTAGATTAGATTGGCTTAGATTTGAGTCGATTTGAGTACGCTGAAGTATTAGTGAGCTAAAGAATTAGATTAGTGAATCTAAAGAATTTAGATTCTTTTTTCTTGCCACTGTCGCCTTTGGCTTGCTCATTAGGGATTTGGACCCATAGTATTGTTAACATAGTATTGTTGTAAATCCTGTAAAGCGCTTTGTGACAACATATGTTGTGAAAAGCGCTATACAAATATATTTGATTTGATAGGAGAAGATAGAAATGAGGGGGAGAGAAAAGAGGGTGAGAGAAAGTAAAAGAGAGAAGGGCAGGGAAAAAAATAAAAAAATAACGCCACCTGGATTTAACTAAGCAAAATAGGTACAAGCCTCCTATTGGATAATTACTGTATGGACAATTATCTTTCAGCTGGCAACAAGTTACTTAACCCCAAACAACCATGTCGAACGACACATCTCATGGTCGTGGAAAAGATGTCACTCCATTTGAGAAGGGTCAAATCATTGTCATGCATTAAGCAGAGAAAACATCTAAGATTGCAGAAACTACTAAAATTGGATTAAGAACTGCAACGCATTATTAAAAGCTAGAAGGATAGTGGGGACCCATCATCTTCGAGGTAGAAATGTGGCTGGAAAAAAGTCCTAAGTGATTGTGATCAGCAATCATTTAAACATTCTGTGAAATTAAATCGAAGAAAAACAACAGTAGAACTCAAGTACGAGCACACATTGCGAAGGGAACTCAAGAGATTGGGATTGAACAGCTGTGTAGCCTTAAGAAACCCACTAATCAGTGAGGAAACTGGGGAAAAAAGGCTTGGATTTGCTAGGGAGCATAAAGATTGGACGAATGGAAGAAGGTCATGTGGTCTGATGACTCCAGATTTACCCTGTTCCAGAGTGATAGTCATCAGGGTAAGAACAGAGGCAGGTGAAGTGATGTTCCCATCATGCCTAGTGCCTGCTGTACAAGCCTGTGGGGGCGGGGCTATGATCTGGGGGTGCTGCAGTTGATCAGGTCTGGTTCAGCAACAGTATGTGCTCAAAGAATGAGGTCAGCTCACTACCTGAATATACTGAATGACCAGGTTATTCCATCAGTAGATTTGTTTCTTCCCTGATGGCACGGGCATATTCCAAGATCACAATACCAGGATTCATTAGGCTCGAACTGTAAAAGTGGTTCAGGGAGCATGAGACATCATTTTCACACACGGATTAACCACCACAGAGTCCAGACCTGAACCCCATGAAGAATCTTGCTGGAGAAGGCTTTGCTCGGCGGTCAGACTCTACCATCAATGCGAGATCTTGGTGAAAAGTTAATGCAACACGATTGAAATAAATCTTGACATTGCAGAAGCTTATCAAAACAATGCCACAGTGAATGCTTTCTGTAATCAAAACTAAAGGCGGTCCAACAAAATATTAGTGTGAGACCTTGGTTTTTTTGTTGGGCCATGCATGTGCCAGTGATTAGCATGTGGCATCTATAACAGCATAACTAAAGGGAAGGGCCTGGAGGTGACCACAGTCATGAGGGCTTACTGAGCCATTGCTAGAGTGAATGCATGACATGGCTCGATGACCGCATGAACATCTCAGATTACCGAATCGCTCAATAACTGGGAGTCCCTGAGCTCCACACTTTCACATGTAGAATAATAACTATCTGGCCCGCAGAAAATATATAGTTGAATAGCCCTGATCTAGGGTACGAGGAATATTAGGTGAATTGCTTCTTGCAGCTTTGAGTCTAAGAAGCAACACCTCAGTCTATTTGGAATTTAGAAGAAGACAGTTAGACGCTGTCCAGTTTTTTATTTCCCGGATGCAGTTCTCAATTTTGGGAGTAGTATTGATATCATCTGGATTAGAGGAGATAGACAACTGAGTGTCATCTGCATAGCAATGGAAGATACGAATGATGGTGCCCAGCATATATAATCAGAATAATATGGGGCCCAATACAGATCCTTGCATATTTTACCTTTGTGTGTTCTGAGCTTCATTATTTACTAGTACAAATTAGTAATGATCTGTCAGGTAGGATTTGAAACAGAACGCTTGACCTCTTATGCCAGTGAGTGTCTACAGCCTATTCAGTAGAATGTTGTGATCAATAGTGCCAAAAGCAGCACTGTTTTTGTTTTTCTGTTAAGAGACTATACGTAGGAAGATTTTGCCTTATGGATTGGTGCTCGTATTCAATAAGGCTGTTTTTCCATGACACTATATACTTCGAATTTAGAATGTGTGTGATGTCTGTGTGTCAAATGTTTTTGTAACTGTGTGTACACAGCTTCTGCAGAATCTGACCTATGCGGAGGAGATGACTGTTCTGTGTGTCCACAACGGTCCCTATATGCTGCCACCTCACAAGTGGAACCAAGAGGCATTTATGAGGCGCATCAAACGCAGACCCATACAGTAACCCCAATATACAAGTTAATCTATGCACACGCTACCATTACACCATAAATCCCCCCGTGTCAAATTAAGTGCCTGTTCTTCTACATTTGTTCTTTTAGGCAAACTATTTGTATTTTATATGTTCTTTAGTTTTTTGTACATTTTGCAAGTTTTTAATAGCTCGATAAGGTTTGAGAAGATGGTAATAAAATTGTTCAGTAGTTAAGAAATAACACCAGTTGAATTTTGTAATGCACGTCTTTCCTCTGGTACTACTCACCTGCATGCTTGCGTTGGGGTACCACTGGGATGTCAGATTCACAGATACCAGCAGAAACAAGTCTTCTTTCCTTTAGCTTCAAACAATAAAAGGTTGCCTACATGATGTTCAAAAATAATTGTATTCTGACATGCTACCCTTATTTGACTGGTGCAGGGCTGGGTGATGCTCCCCATTGGCCAGAAAGTGGTCTAGGACTAGGGATAGGGTTAGAAATGGTTCCAGGACCATTTCTTAGGACCAGGATGCCATTTTGTCTTTCTTTTGTAAACTTCCCTAACCCTATAAAAACACTAGGACAACAATTATATCTCTGTACATTTTATTTACATGATACAATTTCACAGTAATGTTAACAAGATTATATGGGTAATACATAATAAATATAAAGATGGTTTGTTTGTACAAACTTGCATAACTAAAACTCAAACAGATGGGTATTTTTACTGTGGAAACTGAGCTCACTACTTAAACAGGAACGGCAGCCAGACTGGGGAAAAAGACCAAAGACGTGAAGGTGCCTGATGCTTGGATAGTGTGGACACACACACACACACACACACACACACAGGTGTCTCCACCCCACCACAGGGGCTCAATTAGAAAGACATTTTCAGAACCTGTGTACAAACAGTATGACACACACTCCACTTAGCACACAAAAATATCACCAACAAAAAGTAACATTCAGTACAGAAGTGGATTATTGTTAATTAAGGATCATCAGCACGTTGCCAACTTCAAAAAGAAAAAGGACCCACCTCAGCTAATGTATTTAGGAGTTATTTCACTACCCATGCAATATACTCTTAACCCCTCTCCCCCCAGAGGACCACTGCAACTCAATTTGTGCCTGCTTTCAGGAGAGACGCCTCTCCACCCTATGGGTGGTATAGGTAAAAACCCAGGACTACTCTGGTTTATGATGTCTGGGAGAAACCTAACACGAACAGAGCCGTTAATGTTTACTTCTGTGTACCACAAAAACCACACCGTCACAACCCGAAACTGATCTGGCCGCTTCTGGTCTGGACATTGTTGGACATTGTTGGACCTTTCAACAGATTACAAGCCCCAGCCCAAGTTGAGCAAGGACAGTAAGGGGGAGGGAGGTCCATACCTTCCCCTAATAAGTGGAGGTCAGAGGTCAAACTAAGTTTGGCTGCAAAGGTCAACTCTGATTAGCTTGGAGCCAAGTAAAAAAGTAAAATCTTTAACCCCCTCCCCACACCTTTTGCTACATGAGCCAGCCATGCACTGCTGCCACCATGTGGTGCCGTTCACAGCAATAACAGTCGTCTGCAGTCCAGCAGGCTGCCTCGGGTCCATGTGTGACAGGCGGACCCAGACAGAATCACAAAGTAAATCTCGACAATTACGACAAGACACGCAGCCTTTTCTTCAACACAAGAATGACTTTACCCAGAACCAGACAAGGAGATGCAGGATCCTGACGGTACGACCCCCCCCCCTCCTTAAGCTCATCCAAAGACAATGTGAAAACAGGAAAGAAAAGTGAAACCACTCATGCACGGACATACAAGACCCCCCCCCTCCCCCCCTAAAAAAAATAGTCCTTTAGATCGCAGGTCATGTGCGAGTCCTTTTTTTAAATGATCTCTCCCAGAATCCTGGGTCAGAGTTGAAGGGGAAGGGATCTATATTCTCTGGATCTTGTCGGCAACGACTACGGGATTCTCTTTGCGGATCTTGGCAGCCGCTTCAGCCTTATAATCGTAAGGGCAGTTGTGCTTGTCCGAGTAGCGGTGCAGTCCACAGAACAGGTTACCACAGCGACAGTCGAACCCTAAAGAAGACACAAATCCACGTGTCAGTAAAAACACAGAAGAAGGATACATCACTGATGGGATGGTGTGAGAGGCACTGCCTCACCAGTGAGACCGACTTTCTTCCGACACATGAAGCATCTGTTCTTCTTGGGCTTGGGGGCCTCTGGGGACTTGGCCTCCTCCGCCACACACACGTGGGCCGATGAAGCAGAACCTATGGGCTGAGATACAACTGGACACACGAAAAATTCACATCAGTCTGCATCACAAGCATACATCCGAAAACTTGATGTGCCAATGTTTGACAGAAAACAAAAACAGACACTTGATTGCAGCCAAGAGAAAATGGACAAAGTTTAACAGGAAATAAATATCCATCCCAGCCCCAAACACAAACTGGAGCAGGAGCATCAGAGAGGACGTGCTCAGTTTGGGCAGCTACAGTTAAGATGACATGCATGTGAAACTATTTTCATACTGGAATCCACTCATCCACCATTTCAGGTTCTGTGACCCCCATTTTAATTGGACCACTGGTTTGTATCTGTGCATTGCTACTTCAAAACCATCTTTCAAAAGTTAGTCCCTTTGTGGATAAAAACATGATTTGTGCACCAACCTGGTTCTTGTGTTTCTGCTTTAGGCGATGGGGCTTCCTCCTTACAGGAAATGCTCATCTCAGTCATCTGCTGCGTAACAGGAAGTGCTGCAGTGGCTCCGTCTGAGGAGTCGGTTTCATTTGCGGAGCCATTCAGACTGGCCTCAATAATCTGGATAGCGGAGGCCTCTGAGCTAGGACTGGCTGCACTGTTCGAACCTGGAAAGTCACAGACTTTGTGACCCAGACATCAAGCCCATCTGAACCCACACTGAATAAACCCCTCAGCAGCCCAGGACACTAAGTTAGATGGATCACTTCGCGCAAGCAGGAATGTTCTCAGTAAGCAGAAGTGAATGGGCGGGGGGGGAGTGAGGGCTTCTTACCCATGGTGCCTAAAGGACCCACCCCACCACCATTCTGTCTCATCAGGTGCTCCTTGTAACACACGGAGCACATGCCGTTGGTCCTGGGGTTGCCATAGAAGCCACAGCCTGTGGCACAGAGCATGGGCACGGGGCTCTGGTTGGTCTCCTGGGCCATATCGAAATCTCTGGACACACTGCAGACGTTTTGGGAAGAAAAAAATGACATGATGTTTCCACCTCTCTGTATTAATCATGGTCAAAAACTCAATTAATTTATACAACCAAGACAAGTATTTTAAGACAACACTGTAAGCTTTATTTAATATATGAACACGATAGGTGTTTGATAAGTTATTTTGCTGTAATGTCGAGAACAGCAGCTATTTCAAGCGGTAAACAACTGTTTAAAGGCTACGGTTAATAACAGAGACTAGAGCGAGGGTAACGATTTTACACGCGCCATCTTGCCAAAGAGGCGAGTTGGAACATTCCGTTCAACTGGGGCTGTTAAAAATAATTAAATTAAAAGTGACCGACACACCGTGAGTGATAGCAGAGCAATAGTTTACTGAGGAGCTGTCTACTAAAAAATATATATGAAGACGACTGCTGTGTGGGTTGGAGGCACTGATCAAGAAGCAAAAATAATAAAGTTTTCCGACACGTTCACTCGACAGGGCGTCACAGGTTTCCCCCCGCAGCTCTAAGCGAGTCACGTGTACGTCCGACGGCGGCGGCGCTCGCGGCGGCGGCAGACGCACGTGGAGCGAGGTGTCGACTTTCAGCTGTCACGAGGGTGCAATATGACAAGCGGATCACGGAGAAGCGCGCGTGCACCCCAACATCGCTGCACCCGGCAGGCGCTATTTATACCCCCGCCGTGTCTTGATTAAGACGCGCCTCCATCACAGGGCGCAGCGCCCTCCTTTACGGGCACGATGCGGGGACACTCGTTTTATTTTGATAAAGCCCAAAATGGTAGTGTCCTGTGGGGCGCCTGGCAGGGCTCGGTGTTCCAAGCATCGGACTCCCAGCTATCTATCTTGACGGGAAATCGTTGTAAAAACAAAACGTCGGAGGTCTACCGCCGATAACACAGTATAACAATAATTTCTGCTATATATTTTTTTTCCTTCGTATTACTGGAAAAAAGAACTTGTGTTGGAAAGCAAATGTCTGAAAGTTATTATGGCCATCCTGACAAAAACACAGAGCTGGCTGGTTAGCTAGATCAGGCGATCCGGTTATCGCAATCCACGTTCCTCAGCCTCAGTCACGGAGCTGTATTAACGTATACCGTCGTTAATAACCTCTGGGTCTTTCCTACTACAGTTCCACATTAGCTGTGAACGGTCGCTTGTCCAACTCTACGGAGCGCCGGTGTCACATTATTCCGATATTCTGGCGAGTTGGGTCGGTGCGACGAGAACAGGCCGCTCCGGGCTTCAAATCCACTGAGTCATGCTAACCATAGCAGTGCTAGCCTGGCTAGTAGCTACTGTCAGCGGACTCTCCACCAACACTTTGATTAGCGAGAGCCAAAAGATGACGTTTAAATACGCAGTTTCTTCTGCTTTCGTCTGAGATTAACGGCGATTAGTGCGATTATCTAACGATAATATGTGTGAGTGGCGTGCGGTGCCGAGGCCCCAGTCGTCTAGGCTTTGTCTTTGTTCCAGGCGTAACTCTTCCTGTTTTGGGAAAACGTCTCGACAACAAGGGAAAAAAAGACTCCCGCATAAGAACGAACTACATTATTATAATAAACGAACTACATTATTAAAATAACGAACTACGTTATTATAATAACGAACTACGTCTGCGCTCTTCAAACTACCAACGACTACGGGGCCGCAGGAGCCGATAATGTCGCCCGAGCAGCGGCGGCGATGCCGAACAGGGGCTGCAGCTGTCGACGACGGGCACTGCGTGTTACACTGTTAAAGGTTTTCCTTTTCTTATTTTAAAAGATTTCTCAAATCAACCTTCCTGAACCAGTTCTAAATGTGAGCAACGAAACCTCCATCTCGACTCCGACACACACACCTGATCTGTGGTCTACAGCAAGTTTAACTGAAGTTTAAGTAAAGCTGTAGGTAAGCCACCAGGTGTACCGACCCCGGTCACGGGTGCCGTCCCACACGAACGTGTCCAGGGCGCCGGTCACGCTGTGTAATAAAACAGGTGAACGAGGCGCCGGAGGCGATGCACTTTACCTCATCTTACCTGGACCAACTCGACTAGCCGCCGTCATCGACCCTCAATTTGCCTCTCAATCGCTTTTTTACTCGTACAACCGACCCAGCTCACTGTACAGATCACCGGCGAGACGTTTGACGCGATTCAATCGTAAAAAAACACCCAAACCGACAGAGAGAGAGTCGCGCTACGCTCCTGCTCGCCGCGCTAGCTCCATGCTAGCTAGCTTCACGCTAACCAGGCTAACACCGTTGACGGACTCAACCTGAGGGGACGAGGAGGGCCGCTGGTTAGCCAGCACACCCGGCGAGACTCATGGAGCTCCACTCACCTTTTTTTTAAACGCAACAATACCGAGGAAAGATTGAATCGCGAAATCTCCGCGTTTCCCCCCTTTCGTGATCTCCGTCCGGCTCAGATAACCGTATTTCCAGCCTGTGCTCGCCGCTTGTTTTCCGCCGCTGGGCTGTTTGTTGCTTTCTGTACTTTGAGAAAAGGGCGTGGCGTGCGACGTCACGTGCCTACGCGAACACGTCTTGGGCGGAGGAAGTGACGTCGGCTGGAACGCTGGAACACGCTTCACGTGCGGGAAACGGCTCGGCGGGGCAGAGGACGTGGCTGCCTGGTTACCTGACGAAAGCGTTTTGACGTTTCAAACGTGCTGGTTACGATTGCGCAAAGCGTGTTAATCGCGTACAATAAATGTAGCCACGTTTCTGTATTAAACTAGCCAATCACGTCAACATTTATTCACATTAATCAACATTTGTTACCGGTTACCCAATAACTGAACAGGCCCTCTATTTCCACACTCTATTTCTAGTCAGTGTGGTTTCTCGGGACTGTAAGCTACTCTGTCCAAAGAGTCCTTCAGTGGCATCCAGATCATCTCACTCTGGAACAGCCAGTTCCCCGTTGATTTAGAGCTATTTGACTAGCAAACTCACGATAATAACGAATTTTAACTACTTACAAAGATAACAATATTTGACAGTTTTAAAACATAGTTTAACATCAAGTCGTTTCATTTTAGACAACTTGTGTAATAACAATACACATCCATCGCAATAACCGAATGTCCATACTGTGAAACTGTCTAGCCAATTTTGTGCGACAGTTCCTGTTTTCATTGTTCATCATTCTCATTGAAGTCTGCTTCCAGATTTTCTGTCACGTTTCTTTGTTACAAGTGGTCGGTTATTCACGGTACTACCATAATTTACGTATTTTTGCGTAGGGTTCTGGATTGTCTTTATTAGCTACATAGGTTACATTACACTGTTAATTAAAATGTTTGTATTCGTATTATTCTATTAAATACATTTACAAATCACTTACATGTATTGAATAACTTTTACCTTCAGTTTAAACATCATATTAAAACGGTCATATAGTAGTCAGCATTTCTTTTACTTTAGTTTTGCAGTTCTAACTACGTGAGGTTGTTTTGCAGTCCAACCCTTCCCATGTATTTTGCCCCCAGGTTAAATATAGGGGGAGAACCTGATATGAAGACACCGTGATCGTGAGACACCGGTGTGTTCCCGTTTTAAATACTAGCGCACAACCCTGAACCTAATAAACAGATTACTAGAAAACACCCAAAGTGTTTTCTAGTACTAGTATACACACAGTGCGCAAACCGACTCCGTTGTTAATGCTAACGTCACTCTGGGGATAAGTATACAATAGTCGTTTTGACGATATTCTATTGAAGCACGGCTTGTTTTTGAATAGACAAACTTGGCAAAGTGACCGACACGACGATGTTAGGGTGAATAAGATGATTAGGGTCAATTCAACTCTGCATATTTCAAGAAACAACCGTGGCATCTTACCATTATGAGAATTCACTGGTCATTTCCATGGGGCATTCTAAATACCATAGCAAATGTAATATCCATATTAAATATGTTAAAACTTTAAGGTGGTAGAACTGACGTTTACACTAAAATAGGATGACTACAAAACTAATGTGAAAGACCATTAGTTTATTTCTTATTTTCCACAGGATATCATGGAACCTAAAATTATATACAAAATCTGGAATGTGGAATAAATGCACACCAATCATCCTGTTTTATAGTTGCTGCTTCCAGAGAAACCTTGAAATAGCTATACATTAAAAAGGGCTGAAGTTATTGCTGGTTTTCATAAACTAAGGTCACTAATGTCATAGCTAATTCATACTGTTTAAAAAATATGTACATGTTGATTAGTAATCTCTAAAAGTCTGCTAAATAAATAGACAAACATGGGAGAATTCCAAAAAGACCAGTCCTTTGATAAGTGAAAAAAATATTAGCCCAAGATTGTCATTCAATTTTGTCAGTTTTCATCAGTGATGATAAAAGGTGTGATGATCAAGATCTTTGATCTGTGTTAAAATGCTAGAACTAACTGCTCATAAATGCATATTGACATTTCAACAGATCACTCATGATTAAAAAAACACTGTATGAGAACAAAAACTGGCAAGACATTTAAATCAAGGTCAACGTGCCTGAAACTGGCATTAAAGCTCTGGCGTGGAGGACTGGTCATCCTACTCATCCTGGGTCATCCTGGACGTCCTGCTCATTGTGGGTCATCATTTAGTTGTGTGGTTTTGTTCCAGTGCCTGAAGGATGCCTAAACTTATACAGTAGGGATTCCAGTCGGTAATCTAGAGATGGACATGGTGCTCGTTACACAGTAGAACAATCATCAGTTGTGTGTGTGTGTGTGTGTGTGTGTGTGGACATAGAGGCTTGTGTACAAAATAGATATTTGAATCTTTCACTGTGAGTTATAAAACTGACTATCGATTGCTTACATTTCTGCATCCTTCAGATCCTTCTGCTACTGAAGAAGGTTGTGAGTGTCCCAGACAGGAGCGTTAATAGGGAGAATGTTAATAATGCTAACGCAGCACGGTACTCTGGAGCCTGCACAGTAATCATGGGGCTCGGGGGTGGAGTAGAGTGCACTGCTTTACCACATCCACATTTAAGGACATCTCAGCAAAATATTCAAAATGCTACTTCCTATGATTTCTTTTCTAAAAGGTTTTGAATATAAAATGCTCTATCACAATGAGTACTAAAAGGAGGTTCCTCTCTCAATTTTTTTAATTGAAGAATGCAAACGTGAAGCATTCTGAAAAAATAAAAATAAGAGGACAACTCCTTACTATTGCTTTCTTTAAAACAATCCCATATTTCCCCAGAAGGTAGGTGGCAATGTGTGCACCAGTGTTTACTGTCAGGGGGACACCGCTGTCCCATTTCACAAAACTCAGCATCTGGCACAGGATAGGTCCAGGCACCTGACCTTTGACAACCTTCCCTAAAGCTCACCTCGAAAAGAAGAAACAAAACGTCAAAGAAATGTTCTGCAGTCTGCTCAGGAACATGAGAAATACATGAAGACCATGCCGACTCCAACAAGCCCAGCCGTAATCCAAAATATTTTCCATGTGTCAGTGTAGCGGTAGTTCAGAAGTTGGGAGAAGCCCTTTAGATTTAGGCCCAGTGTCCACAAAATGGGGAGTGCTGATCTCTGATTAGACTGATCCCAGTTTAAATTGCACTGTACAGAAGACCCACTCAGACATTTGTGAATACAGTGGAGAGGAGTGGAGGTACCGGACAAACTCAGCGTGGCATGGGCCAAGAGGGCCCAGTAGACCCAGAAGGCCCAATAAGCCAGCCTCACTCCTCATGAGCTTTGGTTGACCTAGCAGGAACGTGCCTCACGTGTCCGTGTGGGGCCAGCCAAGACCCCTGCACTTTCATCTCCTTCCATGATTCTTGTAGTTCTTCATCATGTTCCAGTCCATGTCAGACATGCAGAAAGTTCTCCAGCACACTTCCTAAATGTCAGCATCTTGTCCAAGGTAGACGTCTACACCCAACTGGAAGGTGTCCCAGTGTCTGAGAGGACTAGGTGTGTAGCGGGTCTCATTTCTATGTGAAATAAGGCCCCACAGAAAAGCTTGAGTAAACACCAGACTCAGACGTTGCGAAGACTGAAGTGGAATGTGTTTGCCAAGCGCCCTATGGATCTGCTGAAGACGTGAAGTTTAGCTCCCACCACACCGCCCAGTTCTACATTCATAATCCACAGTAAGCACGTTGCCTTGACGTTCAGATAAACATCTCAGACAGGTCGAGGAAGTGGTTTAAAACTCTCTTAAAAAAGAAAGGAGGGGAAAGGTGAAAATTATTTAAAAACAAAAGCCATGGTGGTGTGTTCAGATGGGGTGCACTGCCCCCCATAACAGCTATAGTTAAACATCCCGCTTACTTGATGGTGAATGATTGAAAAAATAAGAACATCAGAATTTGTACAAAAAATAATAATAATCTTAGGCATGTTGGATTATACCAGCATGCTTTCCCACAGTGAAGGCTTCTTTTGCTGTTTTAAACATGCATGCTTCAGACACTGTCCCCCTGTCCACTTGCCACAGTGGTTTTGCCCCATTTTCACCAACGCTTTATGGTCCTTCCATGAAAAGCAGTTCAATACTCTGTACATAAAGCTCTCCTCCATGCACAGAAATAAAGGCACTGGGCCATTCAGAGTAGTGCCGGGTCTCTACACTGCCATGTCTCTGATGATGATCAGGTCCACAGTGTTGGGGAAGTTCTTCAGGAGCGCCACTGCTTTGCTGTGGTCAATACTCACAAAGCTGTAGCCATTTGCCTACAGGTGGTTGAGGTTAGAAAGACAGGTTCAGTTAGGTAATAGTGCAATGGGTCCATGTAGATGATGATCACAGTAATTAGGGAAGTTACTAGATGAATGAACCACAGACAGAAGGTACCTGGATAATCTTGTCACCAGGTTGGAGATGTTTTGAAGCAGCTCCGTCTGGTTGAACCCTCGTCACAAATATGCCCTGTGGAAATAAATAAGTAATTTACTCTCGTTCTATTTGCATAAACTGAAAGAGCTAGTGGGGTGACCTCAGCATGCACCATTTGTAAAGGAAGGAATCTGGTCACCCTTGTTTTGCCAAAATGGTCATGAACAGAGGGACGCTTACGTTATCATCAGGGCGGAAGGGGTTCCCACGGCCTCCCACACCTCCCGATATGCTAAAGCCCAGCTCCGGGTTCTTCTCAATCTGTACATGTAACTGCAAATCAACAGTAGTGACGTTAGCATCATCATTACGAAGAGACGACCAAGCATACACCACAGAGGAATGGGAGAGAACAGCAGGAACACTATACAAACACATCAACTACGCAAACACACTGTTAAAACAGCAGTTGAATGTAGGGTTGCAGCGGTAACCGGTTTCACGGTATTAAGCCTGGTTTATACTTTCGCGAGCGACCGTAGCGCACGACTCCGCCCACCTCGCGCGACCCTGCGCGAGCGGTGTAGGCGTACACTTTCGTGAACGTCGCGAGCGTCGCTGCAGTGTTCTCCGAAACGATAGGTGGCGATAGGTAGCAGTGAAGAATAAAAAACCCCTGCAAAACCGGGGAAATAACATTTTTACCTGACCAGAGACCGTGCATCAAGCGTAAATATGGCTTTGCAATGTTGTCCGAAACGATATGTGGTAGTATAAAGAAACACCCCTCAAAAAAGGGGGAATGAACATTTACCTGACGCATTTTGATGTTGCTTTGTGTTTCAGGTTTGAAAAGTGCTGGAATTTAGGCTCAAGTACATTAAAATGTTGAAATTGTAACTACTTCTTTTCACAACAACTGATCAGTTCTCTTGTATTAGGTTAACAAATACGAGCCTCTTGTAATTCCAGGACGAATTATGAGAGAACGTGAAGACGTTTAGATTGGGCGTTTTGAAAATAAATAACCATTAAATAATGTGATAAAAAGCGAATTATTTCGAGTATATGTATAAATATTTAACTTAATTATGTTTATCGTGCTGGGAAATATTGAAATGGACCTTTAAAGTGACGTACAAGTGCTTTAATTCCACCTTGTATAGGTGTATGAACCCGGCAAACATGACTTTGTCCATCGCGCTGAAGCGCGGCGCGCGCGCGAAGTTACAAAATTCGAGAGGTGCACGACCTCGCGCCGCGACAGCGCGCGAGGCCCTCGCGCACGGGCGGAGCCACAGCGATTACGTCATTTTCGCCGCGCGGGGCGCGTCGAGTATAATAAACCAGGCTTAAACCAGGCGAGGTCGTGCACCTCTCGAATTTTGTAACTGCGCACGCCTCAGCGCAATGAACAAAGTCATATTTGCAGGGTTCATACACCTTTACAAGGTGGAATTAAAGCACTTGTACGTCATTTTAAAGGTCCGTTTCAATATTTCCCAGCACCTTAAACTTAATAAAGTTACATATTTATACATATACTCGAAATAATTCGCTTTTTCATCACATTATTTAATGGTTGTTTATTTTCAAAACGCCCAATCTTAACGTCTTCACGTTCTCTCATGTTTCGTCCTGGAATTACAAGAGGCTCCTATTTGTTAACGTAATACAAAAGAACTGTGCGGAGTCGCGCGCTACGGTCACTAGTGAAAAGAATAAACCTAGCTTTTTATGGTCCTTGCTTTCACTGGATGTGAAAGACGCCATTAATTGACATGCGTTCATTTTCAAATTCTAACGTGCCTATTTTTCATATGTTAAAACCAGACTCGGTGTGAAAGCCTTAAAATAGAAATCTCTATTGTGATGATGTCAGAAATAAATCCTCTCTTTCTGCAGTATCTGGTTATATTCTAACTTGGCAGTACAACGGACGTTTACAACAGTTGTTGATCAGACACTGACCCAGGCTGAGTATCAGATATTAAATAATTTAAACTTAAATAATTGTACTGAAATCCATGATTTAGGTTTCTCTAATTTTGCAGTATTTATATAAACATGTTTACAGCTTATTTTTTTTAAAGGAGACATTTTGTATACAATAGTTGCAGGTTTCTACAATAAATAGTTAATTGAAAAAAAAAAAAAAAAAACTTGTTGTAATTTCTTTAAGGGTCAGTGTATCTTTTAATAATATACAAACTAACTGTGATACCGTGATAACCGTGATACCGCGGTATTTTCTGAGACGGTTATCATACCGTGAAAATCTCATACCGTTGCAACCCTAGTTGAATGGCATTCATACTGATGGCCAGCTCCCATGACTGATCAGCCCCCCCAAGATGGGACACAAACTTCTTAACCAGATGTTCCACTTAGGAGCCCTACCCACAATCTACTCCTATGCCCATAGCGCAGAATCAGATGTGACACTCCTCCGCTGTGCTTACCTCCTGAGGCAGAGGCTCGTGAGGGTGGCGAGGAGGACCAGGAGGCTGCTGGGAGACTTTAAGCATCAGGTAGTCAATGAGCTGCTCTCGGGACGGATGACGGGCCATTGGGGCCCGTGCCGGAGGTGGGGCCATCTGCCCATTCATCAAGGGCACCTACAGACAAAAGTGAGACTCTGAGAGTGAAAGGAAGACCAGGGTTCACCAAAACATCAGGCTGGTCCGCCCAAATATTAACATTAAAACAATGGGGTACATTGTAACTTCATAAAATGATGTGATAAATGACAGG
The DNA here is from genome assembly GCF_052324685.1 of Brachyhypopomus gauderio. NCBI lineage: Eukaryota > Metazoa > Chordata > Actinopteri > Gymnotiformes > Hypopomidae > Brachyhypopomus > Brachyhypopomus gauderio. The sequence continues at coordinate 7,490,535 of NC_135220.1, read as the reverse complement.
ATAAATATCTGTGTAAAAGGACAAGCAGTTTTCATTATGAAAGACAAAACGGGACAGAAAAGCCTAAAGAAGCCGCAAGCAAGTACACCATCTCTCACATGTAAGTACACCTTCTATCCACTTAATTCCATGGTCTTAGCTCTGGACCAGAGGCCTCAGATAGTTATTTTGAGAGGCAGTATTGCAGATGGAGGTTATTTTGAGAGGCAGTATTGCAGATGGAGGTTATTTGAGGTAGTATAATAGATGGTTTGCCTCTGGCGTTAATAAGATAATATCGAATCTTCTGACTCATCCACTCTGCAAGGCCACAGCGTTGCTGGAAAAGCTGCAGACGGCCTCCTCCCTCACTCAGCCCTGTTAAACAGATTCTGTCCTCGCTGCCCATTTCTGGGAGGGGAACAACTCAGACTCCAGAATCAAGAGTCCTTCACTCTGGAATGGGAACCAGTCTCTGTTCATTTTCCTTGTGGTTGTGAGCACCAGTCATGGTTTTTACTCGATGCAGCTGAATAAAGGTTTCGATGAACTTCAGTAAATCTGCAGACAAACTGCTTTGTTTGTTCCTGAGAAGCGAACTAGTGCACACCTAACCCTGATTGTGAGCACTGGAAGCATCTTTTATTCCTGTAACTGTGTGGAAGATAGAGTTGACTGATCATTCATTATTCATAACTGATTCATCTTAATGCAAGACAGATGAAATTCTATAAGAATGCCCATGTTGAGCAACTGGTACACCTGCTCACTGCCCCATGATTCAGTCACTAGACTGATGGAGAGCAGTGCTACGGAGCAGGACAACGGAGACACAGGGACTCGGCCCGCGAGCTGGTTCTGGACTTCTATACTCAATGAATGATGCATGTTTTTTCCAGTGACAGTGCCTGAAGACTGCCCAAGAAACAACATGGTGAAATGGGCAGCAGCACCCCTGCCCGACACCAGGGGGCAGAAGGAACCAGGAAAAACTGCACAACACTCAGGATGGAGTCTGACATAATCAAGAAGAAGGCGGCAAGTAGTGTGAATAATCCCTCAGTGTGTCCCATCTGAGCAGCTCCGTTACTCAAGGCCTGTGGACCATGTTTACAGAACACAGCTAAGGACTTAAATGTGAGGCCCTTCAAACATATGCTGTACACGACACACTACAGACCAAATAGAAAACATTCACTGATGCACAACGTGCAGATCTGAATAAAACCCACATTTTGATATATTTTAATGGAAATACTTTCATATTTTATTATTTCATCATAGTATCGTTTTTCCAGTTTGTCCATCATGGGATACACTTTCTAAATATACACTCAATATTCATAATCCTATCTTTGCACACAGCTCGTCATTGTAATCTGTAGACAGCTGTGTTATTGCCCTCAGCAAAACAGCTACAAGTCTCAAACAGTGCTCTCTGGTGAACAGGCCTTGCAAACTTTTTCTCTCTATCCCACCCTCCCTCTATCTTTCTCTATGCAGTCTCTCTCTTTCAGCAGTCTCTCTCTCTCTCTCTCTCTCTCTCTCTCTCTCTCTCTAAAGAGTCTCTTTCTTGAGAGCTTTCTCAGAATTTCAAACAATTACAAACAATTAAGATGTTTTCAGGTAATTAGGAAAGGTGTAGATTCTAGCTATCAGTTACCAGGAAGTCACTTCCCCAAAATTCCCCCAGATCATTTCCTTGTTCCAGTGCCATAAAAGGAGAGACTGAAGGAGGTCTAAAAGGAAGAAAGGAGGCTAGGTACTGGGCTCCCTCCCCAGGGACCTGTTGGAGCAGCCGTTCGGAGGTCTAGACTGTGCGTGCTCTTTTCAGTGCCAGAAGAAGTGTCTCCCTAACTTCAGAGTTATGCTCACATGGTAGACTACGTGGTACCTACTTTTCTGTGTGTGTCCATGGGGTAGCCTGGCTGTCCATAAGGACTGAAGACCTCATCCTGCAAACACACACACACACAAAATGTAACATGACCAATTCCCAACATTGGTATCAACACATACCAATACCTCAGACAGGACTGCAATTTGTTTTCAATCTTTAGTTGATTTTGTAAAAATTTCATGATATAAAAGAGGAACTGAAGGAGAGAAGGAGAGAGAGAGAGAGAGAGAGAGAGACTGAGTAGCCACCATGATTAGATTAAAAACAGGGTGGGCGGGAGGGCTCGGTGTGTTGGTGGGGTTCAGTCATGGTGGAAGAAGTGTGTGTGTGTGTGTGTGTGTGTGTGTGTGTGTGTGTGTGTGTGTGTGTTAGAAATCTAGTGGAGAGCATCAGTCTAGAGGTGAAAGGGCTCAGTATGATGGGCGGCTCAGTCAGCGATGGAGGAGGTCCATCTGTGTGGGAGCTTAGTCATGGTGGTCAGTTGGTTTGGAGTGAGGGTCTCAGAGCTCAGTCGTGGGAATGAAGGGTGGATCAGGAGTCATTCATTAAGTATGATGTTGGGGAAAAGCCATCACTTGGAAAATCAAGAATACCCAAGATTTTAGGATAGATCCTGGTCACCAAGCAACACACTAGGAGAGAATGGCCACACTGGCCACACAGAGAATGGCCTTTTGAAAAGCAGGACTTGAGATTAGACCAGGGGTGGATTTTAGGGTTAGACCAGGGGCGGGGTTCTTTGGTGCCCTGGCTGGGGGCGGCCCAGCCTGTACTCACGCTGGGCCCGTGGCCTCCAAACTGCCGTCCGTCTACACTGCTAAGAGCCAGAGAACCCTGGCTGCCATAGAGCGTGGCCAAAGACCGAGACAGGGCAGTCTGATCAAGAGACACGACACATGAGACACAGACAGGACACATTTGAGACACATGCATTCAATGGACACTTCCGTGAGCATGCATTACTGGTGTGGGTTGCTGAGATGCAAGACATGCAAGGTGTTTATGGAGACAGGTATTTGAAGTAAGCTTTCTCACGGGTTAACCAGAAAGCACAACCATGCTGAACAGTTCACACAGGCAAGTGTTACAGCAGAACATTCACTGCAGCTAGAGCTACGGCACAGAGATGAACACAGGCGCAAACAGCTTGTCATGAGGGTAAGAGGTGAACTTTTTTGGCTATGATGTGAACACTCCTGATTATATTCAAGTGAAGGGGTTTGTTTTAAGCACATGTTTTTCAAGGTCAGTCTCCTGAAGACATATCCATCCCCGCCAGTGGAGTGAGGCCTGTACCTGCAAAGACCCACACAGCAGCACATCTGGCTGGATAACCATCTACAGAGTTCCTTTAAGTCCAGATGCACTTTTCTCAAAATCACACAGGAAGCTGCAGTATGCGAACATATTAAATATTTAAAGTGTGAGATATTAGAACTGGGATATTAGAGCCGAGATATTAGAACTGGGATATTAGAGCAGAGATATTAGAACTGGGATATTAGGACTGAGAGATCTGAAGGAGCTTGATACATTTCTATCAGAGGAGAATAACACTAGCTCTCTAATAAATAAGAGGCAGATTAATGACCAGTGTTAGAAGTGAATAGTTGTACACATTACATTAGTACACACACTATTATGGGATGTTGTGCACAGCACCAAAGTTAAGCACTCACCATCTTCTCCATCTTCTTGGCCTCGATGTGCCTCATGACCTGGTCCCTCCAGTCTGCAGGCACCCTGCTGCCCCCTAGTGGTCCGTCTAGCAGGGAGTGCTCTGACTTCACCCTGAGATTAGGCCTCTTGCTAGGGCTGCCGTGCTGGTAGTTGAAGTCACTGACTGACATGGTCCGCTCGGGCAGCTCATGAGGTGGTGGGCGTGCGACGTGTGGCCGCACGGCACTGGGCTCGTCCACGCTGTAAGTGCGGGCTGACAGCGGCCTCTGGAGGGCGTAGCTGATGGGCGGGGGTACGCGGCCCATGCTGTGGATGTCCCTGTAGGTCAGGTAGTCACCCTCGGGCCCCGGCATGCGGCGGGGGTCCATGCTCATGGAGGCACTGGAGGAGGTGCTGCTCTGCCTCTGCAAGGCGATTCGCTGGCCTCCGGGGGGCAACATCCACTCCTTAGCCCACATATCTGGAGCCTTGGGTGGGGCGCGCTGCTGGGGCTGGTGGGGGTAGGGGGGGGCGTTGTTGCGGTTGGAATAGTTGGTGTTGGCCAGCGAGTGCTGGGGTGGGAGGTGGCTCGGCTCGTGTGGAAGCGGTGTGCGCGGGCCCCACAGGTTCTCCTTGGGCACAGCGCTGCTGGTGTACTGGACATTGTACTGGGGCGGAGGGCCGGCGGGGTAGCGGGGCACGTTGGAGAGAGGTTTGGAACAAGACAGCAGGTCCGAGGAGGAGGCCGAGGAGCCAGGGTACACCTGCAGGGGTGGGTCGTTCAGCAGTGTGGCTGATTTGGAGCGTACAATGCTCTGGCCCTGTGGGCCTGGTCCAGACGCTCGGCCTGGGCCGGACTCGTAGGACGGGCTCTCGCCCTCGACGGAGTACAGCTTCATCCCACCAGCTTCCATGTTGCTGATGCTTTGGGACTTGGTCACAGAAGGGGGAGGACATCGCTTCTCGGGCGACAGCTCCTCAGTGCTGCGAGACAGAGACCCGTCACTGGATGTCGTCCCGCCGGCCGAGGTGGTCCTGGTGGTCTCACACCCTCTTGCAGGTTCCTCTGTCTGGCCGTTAAAGTGCTCCCCGGACACGGTCTTCCCGTTCCCATTCTCCGGGTTCTCCGGGGGCGGTCGAGCGGTGCTGTTACTGAGCACCAGTTCCCCGGGCATCGTGCTCCTGGTCTTTTCGAGGTCCTCGTATGGCTGCGTGTTGTCCGGGATCAGTTTGGCCACGTTCATGTTGATCTGGTCCCACGGGCTGTACTGCTCTCCCATGCCGTTGTTGATGTCCTTCTCGATGAGTGCCAGCCTCTCCTCCACAGACAGGTCATAGTCACCCACCTTGCAGGCTTTGCTCTCCAAGCTGTGTGGTGTCTTCAGCACAGCCTGCAGGGTGGTGTCCGAGCAGGTCTTCATCAGTGGCACAATCTCCTTCAGAGGGTTCAGGTTTTCATCCTCATGCCTAAAACAAGTAAAGGCATATCAAAAGGTGTTTGATACGGTCGTGTATGATTACACCCTGGAAGAGTGTCTAAGAGTGTTCTCGGCTCTGCTGGAAGAGTTGATGTCACTCCCTTTGAGTCTTTGAGACACAAGCCAATAACAGTCTCTGCCAGGCCACTAGAGCACACTCTCACAAACACTCCTCTATACTGTTAACTCTGGGGACAAATATTTTTGTTTAATTAACCTGAAATGAATATGTTCCTACCTTTACTAGTGTCTACCCAGAGTGAATCTTTTTCAAGCAGTTTTCATGGTCATTGTCTTTGCCATGATGCAGCTCTGAGCAGGTTCAGTGTGCTGCACATTTTGTTTCAGAGACCACAGACCCGTGGAAGACTGCAGTGTGCCCACGCTCACCTGCTCTTGGGGAGGAGGGGCACGTTGGCTTCTCTCTCAGGGGTGCACAGCGAGTTGTCCTGGCTGCTGTCCGTGGTCAGCGACACGGAGTCAGACATGCGCGAAGGTGAGGAGCAGTTGCTGTTGTTCTGGTTGCTGTTGGCAACTGTCTCATCTAGCAGGGAGTCAGCGTCTCTGCCGTCATCTGGTTCGGCACAGGAGAATCAACCAGTCAGGGGTTCGTGTGGTACCGCGACTTTTATCTAGGGTAGAGCTCTACTCAAACGACGTTGTGAGAGTTATAACTGTTTACAGTGAGACGTGGTGAGAGTTCTGTGTTCATAACTGAGTTGTTGTGAGAGGGTTCTATGTTTACAGTGAGACATGGTGAGAGTTCTGTGTTCATAACTGAGTTGATGTGAGAGGGTTCTATGTTTACAGTGAGACATGGTGAGAGTTCTGTGTTCATAACAGAGTTGTTGTGAGAGGGTTCTATGTTTACAGTGTTTACAGTGAGACATGGTGAGAGTTCTGTGTTCATAACTGAGTTGATGTGAGAGGGTTCTATGTTTACAGTGTTTACAGTGAGACATGGTGAGAGTTCTGTGTTCATAACTGAGTTGATGTGAGAGGGTTCTATGTTTACAGTGAGACATGGTGAGAGTTCTGTGTTCATAACTGAGTTGTTGTGAGAGGGTTCTATGTTTACAGTGTTTACAGTGAGACATGGTGAGAGTTCTGTGTTCATAACTGAGTTGATGTGAGAGGGTTCTATGTTTACAGTGAGACATGGTGAGAGTTCTGTGTTCATAACTGAGTTGTTGTGAGAGGGTTCTATGTTTACAGTGAGACAAGGTGAGAGTTCTGTGTTCATAACTGAGTTGATGTGAGAGTGTTCTATGTTTACAGTGAGACATGGTGAGAGTTCTGTGTTCATAACTGAGTTGTTGTGAGAGGGTTCTATGTTTACAGTGAGACATGGTGAGAGTTCTGAGTTCATAACTGAGTTGATGTGAGAGGGTTTTATGTTTACAGTGAGACATGGTGAGAGTTCTGTGTTCATAACTGAGTTGTTGTGAGAGGGTTCTATGTTTACAGTGAGACATGGTGAGAGTTCTGTGTCCATAACTGAGTTGTTGTGAGAGGGTTCTATGTTTACAGTGAGACATGGTGAGAGTTCTGTGTTCATAACTGAGTTGTTGTGAGAGGGTTCTATGTTTACAGTGAGACATGGTGAGAGTTCTGTGTTCATAACTGAGTTGTTGTGTGAGTGTTCTATGTTTACAGTGAGACATGGTGAGAGTTCTGTGTTCATAACTGAGTTGATGTGAGAGGGTTCTATGCATTAGAATACCTTTTTTGTCCTTGCTGAGCGCCACCACTTTAGGCTGGTTGATGGAGATCTCGATGAGTGGAGGTCTCATCTCTGCAATTTTCATCTCTTCTTCCTCTGATGACAACTCCTCCGAATCCTGGGAGAGGCAAAATGATTCAGGAAATGGAGAGAAAGCCCACCCAAAAGACCCACACACCCTTACACGCCCCTACACACATGCCCTTACACACACACACACCCACACACACCCCTACATCACCAATAATAGACACCCACACACCCCTACACACATGCCCCTACACATACACACCAGCAATAATAAAGACACACACACCCCTACACCACCAATAATAAAGGTCAGAGACAGTCTGCCTGCAACATTTATGGCTCCTGGTGAAGATGGGGCTTCTATGGCTCTCATTTGCACCATGTTAACTGTTAATGACTCACTACAGCAGCACCTCTTCGTTCAACATTCAACAGTTACGCTGCGGTCTCAGTTACACTGAAATGATTACAGAGCAACGCTTAATCCAACTAAACTCGTTCCGTTTAAAGCTAGGCAAGGCCCTGTCCAGTCGAGAACGGCGGAGCCCGTTCACACGACGGTGTGGCTGACCTCAGGTACATCCTCGTGCTGGACTGGGGTCCCCACGTCTTCTGAGCTCTGCAGAACGGTGTCAGGGCCGTGGCTGTCTGGAACGGTCCTCTGCTCGGTTGGCATGCCGCTCTGGATGCTGCTCACAGTGACGTCGGCCTCTGCTTCCAGCACTTTGCCATTGGGGCAGGGAGGTTCAATCACCTGGTGAAGGCAGCGCAAAGCCAACAGCATGATTTACCAACGTAGTCAACTCTCCATGTGATGGATCCGAATAGCACCCGGTGATCTCAACCTCCATTGAACCTTCACAACCGCACACACACACCTGCGTCCCCTCCCACAGCCTCATCTTCACGCCCACAAACTTACAGCCCCACCCACCACCTCACCTTCTCGACCACACACACTCACGGCCCCTCCCACAGCCTCAGCTTCACCCCTACAAACACACGGCCCCTCCCACAGCCTCAGCTTCACCCCTACAAACACACGGCCCCTCCCACAGCCTCACCTTCACCCCTACAAACACACGGCCCCTCCCACAGCCTCACCTTCACCCCTACAAACACACGGCCCCTCCCACAGCCTCACCTTCACCCCTACAAACACACGGCCCCTCCCACAGCCTCACCTTCACCCCTACAAACACACGGCCCCTCCCACAGCCTCAGCTTCACCCCTACAAACACACGGCCCCTCCCACAGCCTCAGCTTCACCCCTACAAACACACGGCCCCTCCCACAGCCTCAGCTTCACCCCTACAAACACACGGCCCCTCCCACAGCCTCACCTTCACCCCTACAAACACACGGCCCCTCCCACAGCCTCACCTTCACCCCTACAAACACACGGCCCCTCCCACAGCCTCACCTTCACCCCTACAAACACACGGCCCCTCCCACAGCCTCACCTTCACCCCTACAAACTCACGGCCCCTCCCACAGCCTCACCTTCACCCCTACAAACACACGGCCCCTCCCACAGCCTCACCTTCGCCCCTACAAACACACGGCCCCTCCCACAGCCTCACCTTCGCCCCTACAAACACACGGCCCCTCCCACAGCCTCAGCTTCGCCCCTACAAACACACGGCCCCTCCCACAGCCTCAGCTTCACCCCTACAAACACACGGCCCCTCCCACAGCCTCAGCTTCACCCCTACAAACACACGGCCCCTCCCACAGCCTCACCTTCACCCCTACAAACACACGGCCCCTCCCACAGCCTCACCTTCACCCCTACAAACACACGGCCCCTCCCACAGCCTCACCTTCACCCCTACAAACACACGGCCCCTCCCACAGCCTCACCTTCACCCCTACAAACACACGGCCCCTCCCACAGCCTCACCTTCACCCCTACAAACACACGGCCCCTCCCATAGCCTCAGCTTCACCCCTACAAACACACGGCCCCTCCCACAGCCTCACCTTCGCCCCTACAAACACACGGCCCCTCCCACAGCCTCACCTTCGCCCCTACAAACACACGGCCCCTCCCAAAGCCTCACCTTCGCCCCTACAAACACACGGCCCCTCCCACAGCCTCAGCTTCACCCCTACAAACACACGGCCCCTCCCACAGCCTCAGCTTCACCCCTACAAACACACGGCCCCTCCCACAGCCTCAGCTTCACCCCTACAAACACACGGCCCCTCCCACAGCCTCACCTTCACCCCTACAAACACACGGCCCCTCCCACAGCCTCACCTTCACCCCTACAAACACACGGCCCCTCCCACAGCCTCACCTTCACCCCTACAAACACACGGCCCCTCCCACAGCCTCACCTTCACCCCTACAAACACACGGCCCCTCCCACAGCCTCACCTTCACCCCTACAAACACACGGCCCCTCCCACAGCCTCAGCTTCACCCCTACAAACACACGGCCCCTCCCACAGCCTCAGCTTCACCCCTACAAACACACGGCCCCTCCCACAGCCTCACCTTCACCCCTACAAACACACGGCCCCTCCCACAGCCTCACCTTCACCCCCACACTCTGCACCCCTACGTGGTTCCTCTCTCCAGCCGCCTCGTCACCAGACTCGTCCTCCTTCAGCCGGTGGGCTACAGACTGTGCCGTCCTCACCATATTCCTCAGCTCGTCGGGGTACGGGGTTGGGTAACGCCTCAGGTTCCCTTCCTAAACACACACACACACACACAAACGCACACATGATGATACACACACGTCATCATAGATGTGCATCCCCAGTGTCTCCACCTCAGACAACTCCACTGTGCTGCTAACTGCTCTCTGCTAGCTGCTATCAGAATTTGGAGCCGAAGTATTGCTAGCGTACAACTTGTAATGTGCAGTTAGGATTTGGAGCTCAGACAGGCCAGACTGTCAGTGGGGTCAGACATAGGACACTCAGCCCTATCCGACAGGGACAGCTTGAGCAACCACAAGGGTCTTTACCAGCTTGGACCAGCCAGCCAGCCATAATGCACTACCACAAGGGGCGTGTGTGTGTGTGTGTGTGTGTGTGTGTGTGTGTGTGTGTGTGTGAGAGAGAGAGAGAGAGATTAGCGAGGGTGAGACAGATGGAGGAAATGCCAGGGAAAGCTAAATGGAAGAGGAGGGAGAGGCCTGGACAATGGAGATCTGCTTCAGCACATCCTGAGCGTCAGAATCAGCACTCCTGGCTCCCGGAAGCGTGGCCAAGCCCTGCCTGAACCTGCACCAGCCTGCACGTGAGCAGAGCTGTGCACAGCACCGCACGTGCTTCATTACGGGACTCGGCTCGTGTTAACATTAGGGTAGACGTCTCAAATTACTGCTCTGGCTCCAGGTCCTAAGGGCCTAATCTTACAGGATTAGACAGCTCAGTATATCCAAGACATTCTCCCCCTTAGGAACAAGGAAGAAATTAAACTGAAGAACACGGATGGTGAATGGTCGAAAGCACAGAACAGTAAACACTAAGGTAAGTAAAAGGTGGAGGTGAGGGACGAAGGGGCGTGTGGTGAGGGGATGGAGAACTCACCCGCGTCGGGGTCTCACGCTCATCCTTCACGTCCTCGTCACAGTCGAACGCCACCTGGGCACGCTGTTTCCGCTGCTCCTCCCACAGGGTGGGGTTAAAGCTCTCGCTGTCTGAATTAGGCACAACTGGGGGGAAAGGGGGATTGTAACGGTTAGGGCAAAAAGCCAAACAATATAAAAGTAGTGGTTCAAATCTACACCAGGCTGAGTGTTGATCTGCATGCTCTTTAACTGCCTCTACAGGCCTCCAGTCTTTTTAGCATCCGTTGTACATCAGTAATATGTCCACAGGGTGAGTGAGTGTCATGTGTGTTTTTTTTTTTTTATAATGGATAGTGGCCTTTACGTCTGGTGTCTACAAAGAGCTTGTGGAGGGAGGGCTCACGTCTGTCAAGAATCTGCCAGAGTGCTGAACCACACGCCCACCTCACACTCCAGTGTGCAGTGCGGAGGGCCTCCATATAGCTGAGCGACACTTTGATGACACTCAGAGGGACTGGGAAAGCCCCGCCCCCAAAGCCCCTGCCAACCCGCCCGGCTTCACTAGCATGGGACGTTCCCTCTCGAAGAGTTCTGGGGCTGCTGGGAGACTTTAATCTCTGCCGTAGTGGAATGCGACGAGCCTCCCCTTTTGTGATTGGCCAGCCTCTCACTGATCATGCCAACAATGGAAGGGTTCTGTTACAAGCACAAGATGGGCGGTGGGTGGGCGGAGTCAGTTGCAGGTAAGCAGCACGTGTATGACACAGCACCTGAGAGAGGAACGTGTACAACACAGCACCTGTAGCCCGGGAGGTTCAGCCCCCCAACCACAGACACTCAGTGACAGATGCAGCTGCAGGGCAGAGCCAACATTACACCAGCGTTGCCATGAGAACTGGTCTCCACTGGTGACCTGCCAGGCAGCTATTAAGGCCATTCCATTATGAGTTAGACTGTGCGGGTCTGTTTAGGGTCCCCGAGTTTTGCGAGTGCAGGTTTGTTTAGGATTTGAGGACCTTGTGTTGGATTCAACTGTAATTGCTCAGATGGTTTCTTAAGAATCACTCGCTCTGCTAAAACGAATTTGTGCCAACCAAGGGATGGAGAACATGAAGGTAGAGGGTATGAAACCTCTCACACTCGGTCTCGCACAGCCCATCACTTCCAGACCAGTCTCCTCCGGTTCCTTCTGGCCATTATCTTTGCTTTTTGATTAATCACTCTTGTTCCCAACCATCACTTCCATTTCCAATATGCTAAAACATGTCTAAACTAAATAATTTGAAAATGTGTCACATGGAGTATTGAATGGCATACAACACCAATCAATACAGGAGTGGAGTTTCATAAGTCTACATAAGAATTAAATGCACAATTAAAACACTTAAAATACTAGTTTTAAAGACTATTGAGTTTGGTGGATGGGACCTAGGTTTTGTAGCACTTTTATCCAGTGTATTACACTGTATTCCCTCCTGCAGGTAATGCTGGTTTGACCAAGGTGGGCATTTGATAATCAAAAATATCTAAAAGCATTTTTAAAGTTTTTAACAAGTTAAACCAGGAAAGCAATTTTTATGCCCACGTTTTAGATTTTCAGATTATTTGCATAATACACATTTTTTTAAATCTAAGTTTACAAACTTCACTACTTGCAGACTTCACAAATGACTGAACATCAGAACTTCTCAAGAACACAACGACCTGTTGTACAACTGTATAACCGACCAACTTTCCTTGCAAGGTGTTCAAGCCAGCTGTAATTCAGAAGGTTCATGAGTAATCCTCATGAAATTGGAGAGTAACAATCAACTATGGACTTTGAAGTAGCCTGCCAATTTTGGTGCATGTCCACCAATAGGGGGCACTATAACATAAAAAGGTATTTACAACCCCAGAAATATGACAGTCTAAATTCCAGATAAGAATTTCAATGTAAACAGGGCAATATTATGTGTGACAGCATTAAATCAGTTCTTTATAAGCCTCACTGTTTTTGTTCTAATTAAACTGGACGTTTCACTTAATCATGTCAATGATGACCTAGAAACAATGTGGAGAACTTAAATAATAAAGTAAAGTCTTTTGGCTTGCATTATCAAGGTATTCACATGTAATGTGCATGTGCTAAATATATCCGCATACTTGATTGTACTTGGCATACTTGACATTTAAATGACTCATGCTTAGAAAGCTCCTGATCTTCAGAAACAGGTTGCCAGTCATTCTGTTGGTGAGGAAGTTCTCTGAGCTGAACTGCACAAACGTTCGAGGACATGGAGCAAACTGCCGCCAGGTCCCTTTAAACTGATATGAGGTCAGTTTTTCTCAGGCCAGATCCCACACCTCAGGAGCCACAACACAACCTGAGAACAGACTGCAGGGCTGTATACTCACATTCCTCTGTGCGGCTCTGCTGGGGAAACATGTAGTTAGTGAGGACGGTCTTGTGCGTCTCCGGATCCTCTTCTTTCTGCAGTGGGATGAGCGGCTTGGACTGTAGAGAGACATGTGAGAGACTCCCATCAGCAGGGACACGGCAGGTGTAACAACACACCCCAGCAGGGAGCACAGGTATGACCTCACAAAGCGGTTACCCCCATGCTTCTCTCCAGAGAAACAGGCAGGTTATGCAGTAATATACAGGAATGCCAATTCGGTACCGATTTGTTTCACTGGAAGTGCGCAGACAGGACAGGAAGACGGCGTTCTCTGGAACATGGCCTGTATGTACTCAGCAACCCAGAGCCGTGTGTGTGTGTGTGTGTGTTGATTTTATGATGTGTATACATGGGAGAACCCCCCCCCCCCCACACACACACACACACACACACACACACCAGCAGTGGTGCCCTCTTAGCGCTGACACTGAACACCTGCTGAACAGTTGTGTGAGTCTGAGTATCAGGCTCTGTGGAGTGCGTTAAGTTAACTTTTCTGAACTTTTTGGAGACAAAGAAAATATCTTCCAGTGAGTGTGGGTAGCTGTAGTGTAGGTGGTTAATTTGAGCACTTTAGTTGTTGTTGAGCACACAGAGTGCTTTGAAATGTGTTTTAGTTGTTCAGAGCATTATGGGTAGCTTGAGCTGTTCTGAGCATCACAGCTGGTTTGGGCTGGTCAGAGCATTATAGGTAGCCTGAACTATTCTGAGTGTCACAAGTGGTTTGGGTTATTCAGAGCATTATAAGTAGCCTCAACTGTTCTGAGCGTCACAAGTGGTTTGGGTTGTTCAGAGCATTATGGGTAGCCCGAGTTGTTCTGAGAGTCACCGGTGGTTTGGGATGTTCATTGCTGGGTAGGCACGTGTTTACCTGGTTTTCAGACAGCCACATCGCAGTCATCTGAGTCAGCTTGGTGAAACTGTAGGGAAGGTTCTTCAGCCTGGAAACAGAGTGAGAACACACACAGACAGCTGGGTTAAGGGCTTCTCCTCACCCAAGAGACAGGCTGTGGTGCACAACTGTGTGGTGCGCTGAGATACGTTCATCTCCATTGCGGCTGGATTCCAATGTCATGGCCAGTATAACCCAGATTGACAGACAGGTTTCAGATCCAAAAGCACAGTATGGTGGGTTAGAATCAGCATTGCTCAGAAAAGAACCCATAGATCCCAGCCCACATTTCAGAAGCCACACCCATTCAATTGCCACGCCCATTCACAAGTACTCGAGACATCCTTACTGCAGATACAGTAAGGTGAGCAAAAGTACAGCAGAAATAAGCACAGTGTAAGTGTGTGTGTGTGTGTGTGTGTGTGGTGGGGGCGTGTGGTAAGTATGGTAGGGGTTGTGGGTGTGGTGGGGCACGTGTGCCATGTCTGTAGGGGTGTGTGTGTGTGTGTGTGTGTGTGTGGTGGGGGCGTGTGGTAAGTATGGTGGTGGTCGTGTGTGTGGTGGGGCATGTGTGCCATGTCTGAAGGGGTGTGTGTGTGGTGGGGGCGTGTGGTAAGTATGGTAGGGGTTGTGGGTGTGGTGGGGCACGTGTGCCATGTCTGTAGGGGTGTGTGTGTGTGTATGTTTATGTATGGTGGTGGTCGTGTGTGTGGTGGGGCACGTGTGCCATGTCTGTAGGGGTGTGTGTGTGTGTGTGTGTGTGTGTGTGTGTGTGTGTGTGTGTGTGTGTGTGTGTGTGTGTGTTTATGTATGGTGGTGGTCGTGTGTGTGGTGGGGCATGTGTGCAGTGTCTGTAGGTGTGTGTGGTGAAATGTTTGTGAGTGGCGGAAGACTCACTTGTTATCACTGAGATTGATGACTTTGAGCTTCTGCATGTCACCCATCTCCTCGGGCAGAGTCTCCAGCTTGTTGGAGTGCAGGAACAACACAGTGGCATTCCTCCAGCAACCCATCTGTGTCACACACATACACACACATTTTACTACAGTGAAAGGCACCCTGATACCTCGCCAGACTTTGATCAGGATGGATATGTGGGTTGGCACGTCAAGCAGAGGAAGACCAATGCTAACCTTAACCCTAATGACCCCTGGAGCAGTGTTACAGTATACAATGATAACCCTACCCCTGATGACCCCTGGAGCAGTGTTACAGTATACAATGATAATCCTACCCCTGATGACCCCTGGAGCAGTGTTACAGTACTAACCTCTAGAGCAGTGTTACAGTATACAATGATAACCCTAACCCCTGATGACCCCTGGAGCAGTGTTACAGTGCTAACCTCTAGAGCAGTGTTACAGTATACAATGATAACCCTAACCCCTGATGACCCCTGGAGCAGTGTTACAGTGCTAACCTCTAGAGCAGTGTTACAGTATACAATGATAACCCTAACCCCTGATGATCCCTGGAGCAGTGTTACAGTGTACAGCACTGACCTCTGAAGGCAGTCGTGTAAGAAAGTTGTGGTCTGCAGCGAATGTGCGCAGGTTCACACACTGACCGATAGCAGCAGGCAGATACTCTATCTCATTGAAACTGCAGTCCAGCTCATCCAGAGCAGTGAGCCTGCAGAGAGAGAGAGATATTCAAAATAACGTTATTACCCATTCCTAATTTTACAATCTACAACCACACTAAAAGCAAATTAAGGGGAGGGGGAGGAAAAGTCAACTTAGAAAATCACCATAAACCACACACCCACATAAACCACACACCCACATAAACCACACACCCACATAAACCACACACCCACATAAACCACACTCCCACATAAACCACACTCCCACATAAACCACACTCCCACATAAACCACACTCCCACATAAACCACACTCCCACATAAACCACACTCCCACATAAACCACACACCCACATAAACCACACTCCCACATAAACCACACACCCACATAAACCACACACCCACATAAACCACACACCCATTCCTCAAAAGCACACAAAACAATACTGACACTCCAAATATTTTCAAAAGTAGTAAAATCATTCATGGCAGAATAGAAGTTAAAATCCAAGTCTATTTGGCACTTCAACAGCCTTTAAACAGAAATACAGTGTTGATGTCAGTCTGGCCCTCAACCAAACACCTCCTACTGATCCACACTGCCATCCCAGATGACACTGCCATGGCCACACTGCCATCAGACACTGTGCCTTCTTCTTCTGGGTGTATTTATCCTCACAAATAAAGAATGTCATTGTAAAAAAAACACCAAACTGGTTTAAAATGTTAAAAGACTAAACAGACATCAAGCTGGGACACCCATGTAGCAATTACTGGTACTTTGCCATGTAGGATCCACCAGTGCAAGTCACCATCAGATCTAGTTAATGGTGGTTTATAGAGTGCTCTCCAGGCTCGACTGAACCCTTCCCTCAAAGCCAATTTTTCGTGCCACGGGGTATTGACCCTGCCATTTAATTTTGCTTTAATGCCTTCACACAGGCTCTATAGAGCGTCTTATCAGACACCTCTTACAAGGCCATGTTCTCGATACCAGATAGCTGCAAAAAAAAAAATCCCCAAGGTCTGGTGAAAGTGACATCTTAGACCTGTCGTTGCCCAAACCAAAACTACTACTGTGCTCAGAGTTGGATTTAAGCAAATCACGCTCTTCTTCCATCAAGGCAAGTCTCCATTTGCCTAAAAGTTGCAACACAAACTGAAAAGACTTTACATTCAGGTGGGTGGTTACTCAGGGCCTGCCAGGATACCCAAATCCCCTAGAGTCCAGTGCTGAACAACACTCGGTCCTTCAAAAGGCTCAACTCTACCGCAGCTGAACTTTGACTTGAGTAAGAAGTGGAAAAAAATCCAACGTAGAAGAGTGGTAGATACTGTAAAAGCAACCTTTTAAATGTCCATCAGGAACAATCACAGGTCCAAGTACCAACCCCCCCCCCCAAGTCTCCGAAGCACTGAACATGCAAAAAATATCCACACCAGGTTTGCAGGCCTGGTGCGAAGTCTCCGCAGGACCTGGAGACAAAAGCTACACCCCTGCTAGCAAGGTGTACAAACCCGTCTGTCATCTTCTTTAGATAAAAACAACACACTCTGATAGTCACCATTTGGTCGGTAAAGCCTTCCTCCCCTGACTTACTCCTCCGAAACTGAAAGAACTATATAAAGACCACATGATCTGGGAAATGTTCTTCCACACTAACCCCTTTCATATGCTTTGTGTTTTCTAAAAAATGATCTTATCATTTTCAACATGTAGATTTCCCGAGGGTTGCAAGACTGCGAATGTGAGGAGACATTCGGGTCATATGACTAATCGTCAGCGTTAGAAATCCTTTCAACGGGAGCTTCGTTAATCTGTTCTCCTGTTCCTGTAGTACCCTTTACGCCCTACGTTTTGTACTGACTCATTCAAACTTTCTTCTTCTTGGCAGCAAGAGCTTCTTCGTCAAGACTAACAGAGTCGGCCAGCATGCCAGCCTCACGCTCAGACCCCCGTCTCACCTAATCCCACTGCTGCCTTACCACCACCTCCAACCTGCCCATCAACCATTTTCCTCTCCATTTCTCTTCTCCCTTGTGTTCCACTGTTACCATCCCTTGACTGACAAGAGTATTCCCCACTACACCCCTCATCGCTCTCCTTCCCTCCAACATCACATATGTCTTCAGCAATAGTTGAAATCCAACCATCAGTTTATCGACTTTTTCCAGGCACGACCGAACAAGTTGGCTTTCCCCTCTGCACTCAAAGCACTTGAGCACATTTCCATTGTAGCAAAAACAGTGTACTCAAAATTTTCGACTTTGAATTTTAGCGTTAGATTAAGGTTGTTCGCGTTATCCTTCAATGTCATGAAAACGTGCCTCCTTAAACATGTTTCAGCAGTGGAGACTTGCAGTCGAGAGGGAATTTTTAAAAGTTGTGGACATTAACTGACCAAACAAAGACAATTCATGAGATAAAACATCATCTTTTATGAACGGTGGTACGTTAGACAGTGTAATTCACTTAGTGTGGGTAATGACGGGAACACAAAATCTTTAAAAATCTTTAAGATTTATTGGTGCTACTCACAAACCACATAATCGAAACAATTCATTCTGGATGCTGAGAAGATACGCACTCCTCTACAAAGATATTTACATCTTCACACACTTTCACTGCATGTAGATGGCTCAGCTGTTCAAACGCCACTCTCCCGAGCCACCATGGGGCCCAACTCCTCAACCAACAAAAAACAAACAACCAAAAAAAACAGCAAATCTCTAAAAATTTACACAATACTAATGCATGCAAAAAAAATCTTCCAGAAAACAAGAAAAAAGAAACAATAAAGAGAAAAAAGATAAGCAAATAAACAAATACACAAGGAAGAGGGAGAGAGAAAGAGAGAGAGAGAGAGAGAGAGAGAGAACCAGAGAACCTGGCCAGATGGGCCAATACAAGAAGTCATGGCTGCCCAGAGAGCAGATACTCTGACAACAACGTAACAGTGTCACTGTAGAGACAGAGCTCCACTTCCTCACTGAATGTGAAACATTTGATCAAATACGTCAGATCTATTTCACAAATCACACACACACACACACACACACACACACATACACACTAAACTAACAGGTGTGAGAAATATCAAAATCACACCTGAACCCAGATAAAAAGGAGATAAGTTGACTCAATATTTGCATTGTGTATGTGTGTGTGCCACACTAACCATGTAGAACAGAAAGAGAAGAAGATAATCGTGAACCAAAGGAATTGAGAACCAAAATTGTGGAAAAATATCAGCAATCCCAAGTTTACAAGTCCATCTCCAAAGATATCGATGTCCCTTTCTCCACAGTGTGCAATATTATCAAAAAGTTTACATGACATTGTAACTACTCTCCCTGGACGTGGTCGGAAGAAAAAAACTGATGAAAGATTGCACTGCAGGATAGCCTAGATGGTGGACAAACAGCCTCAACCAAGTTCCAAAGAAATTCAAGCTGTCCTGCAGGCTCAAGGTGTATCAGTGTCAGCGCGAACTATCCGTCGACATTTGAATGAAATGAGACACTATGGCAGGAGACCCAGGAAGACCCCACTGCTGATACAGATAAATGAAAATGCTACACTGCAGTTTGCCAAAATGTATGGTGAGTAAGCCAATATCCTTCTGGGAAAACATCTTGTGGACAGGCACAAGAGAGCTTTTTGGTAAAGCACATCCTTGTACTGTTTATTGAAAATGGGGTGAGACCTACAAAGTAGTATAGTACCTACAGTCAAATATGGTGAAGTTTCAAAGATGTTTTGGGGTTGTTTAGCTGCCTCTGGCACTGGGTGCCTTGACTGTGCAAGGCATCATGAAATCTGAAGATTACCAAAGGATTTTGGATTGCAATGTAGCCTAGTGCCCAGTGTCAGAAAGCTGGGTTTGCATTCTAGGTCATGGGTCTTCTAGCAACACAATCACCCCATTATATGGGACCTAATCCATCTACACACACTGAATATTTCAAAGCTCTGAGGGTTCTCCTCAGCCTCCTGCTCCCCTACATAGAGGCGCTAACTGGATCAGTGTGGGGTGGACACACTGCTCACACATCCACAGGGAGGACACCATTCACCCAAATCTGCTTCCCATTAAACACCCCGAGATTGGCCGCAACATACACACGCACACACACTCTGAATACAGGCAGAGTGTGAACTTCCCAAATATAAAGCTGAAGTAAAGCTCATTCAAACCAAGACAGAACAAGAGAGAATGTGAGAGAGAGTTAGATAGGGAGAGTCAGACAGAGAGAGAGGCAGTCAGTGACAGAGCTAGAAGCCAGCTAGCTGTTCTCTCTGACAGGAATTCCACACCAGCTATGAAGTATCTGTAAACATATTCTGTGAATAATCTTTCACTGTACATCACAGCGCAGCGAGATGCATCTGGCAAACCAATTTCTGCTCTCCTTTAGAAACACGAAGCCAGAATGTGTCATTGTAAGGCTGAAAGACTCTCAGGCCATCCGTCACTCACTTAAACTTAAACTCACTCGAGGCCCTTAACAGCGCACTGGCGTAGACAACACTGGCTGGGGGCTGTTGGGGATGGTAAATAAATGAATGACTCATCATCCTAGCTCAGAGGACATGGTGAAACAAATTAACAAAAAATCATTTTTGAAGATTATGTTGTTAACCCGTAAATTTGACTGGAATTAAGATGGAACGAGGCCACTCACCCGCCGATGGAGTCTGGTAACTGGAGGAGCTGGTTCTCATCCACCTTCAGCGCCGTCAGTTTCTTCAGTGAGCCTGCGGGAGCGAGAGAGAGAGGGAGAAGCAGAGAGACATGACAGTAGAGAGTGAGAATTCAACAGGGAGGAGCTGGATTCAGTCCAGACACATACTGACCATTCCTTCAATATCTGTTTATTGGGTTTGCTTGAAAGTTGCTTCCAACCTCCCAGGCATCTAGTATAGCAGATAATGTGATTCTGCCATCAAGATTGGAAAATTGATTTGTGAAAACTCATTCGTGGTGTGAACCCTGTGAACGCATGGCAATAATTGTTGCTGCAAATGTTAATTTCTTCACTTGTGTATATAGGAAAACTTAGTGTGTAAATAGGAAAGCTTAGTTAATTTATGCTTACGTATAGTTAATCATAGCTCTTAATCTATTATTTGTTTATATTTAAAACTTTTCTATTTTATATATAAACTTTTCTATTTTGTATTTGCACCAAGAGGGGAGGGGGGCTGTAAACCAATTTTGTTGCGCAAATGTACAAGTACAATGTGTAATGACAATAAAGGTTCATTTCATGAATGCGTGTGAGTGTGTGTGTGTGTGTGTGTGTATGTACCTATGGAGTTGGGCAGCTGTGTGAGGGCATTACTGGACAGTAGCAGGTCCTGCAGGTTCTCACAGTCAGAGATCTTTTCATCCACCATCTCCAAACTATTCTTAGACACGTCCAGGTAGGCCAGCTGCTTCAGAGAGCCAATCATCTACAGAATACACACATTCAAGAAGAAATCACCGAAAGGAGATGCAGAGTCTGTGCAGAAGTTTGTCTAGCCGAGTGTGTGCGAGAGCCATAGTGGGTGTGTGTTCATGTGTGTATCTAGAGTTGGGGGGCTGTGTGAGGGTGGTGTGTGTGTTGTGTGTGTGAGAGAGAGAGAGAGAGAGAGAGAGAGAGAGAGACTAAACTGGGCTGTGTGAGCAGCTCTCCTAGGTGTGCTGTTAAGGAGCTTAAATAGCAAAAGCATCAACAAGGGAGAAAAATTGATTTCCATAGGAGCAGGAGCAGGAAAACGAACACACACACACACACACGAACACACAGCACAGCACACACACACACACACGAACACACAGCACAGCACAGCACACACACAGCACACACCAGCAGTGGTACCAGCATCTAAACTGTTTTAATGTCGATTTTCAATGTAATGTATTTGTGTGATTTTATGTGCATGACCCCCCCCCCCCCCCCCCCCCCCCCCCAAGGATGCCCCTGCTGTGATAAATCCTAATCGCACACACTGTCCTGCAGTTTATGGCAGCCTGGCAGTGAGAGGGCAGGACTGAGTCAACACGTCCTCCACCTCACAGCAGTGGAGCAGGGACAGTTCTCTCAGCTAGGATCACAGCAGTGGAGCAGGGACAGTTCTCTCAGCTAGGATCACAGCAGTGGAGCAGGGACAGTTCTCTCAGCTAGGATTACAGCAGTGGAGCAGGGACAGTTCTCTCAGCTAGGATTACAGCAGTGGAGCAGGGACAGTTCTCTCAGCTAGGATCACAGCAGTGGAGCAGGGACAGTTCTCTCAGCTAGGATCACAGCAGTTTCACTCACAACAAAGACCTTTAAACCTTGATTTCTATCCCCAGTTCCTCTGATCACAGAGTACATTTGATTTAATGGATCTTGAGTCCTTAAGCCCATATAACCCTTAACACCCAATAACCCCTAACCCCAGTAGCTCAACCACTCAGGTTATGCCTGACCTCTAGACAAGAACATGCAAAACAAATCTAACCCTGACCCCTAATCCAGGGAGGGAGAAGAGAGAGGAGCGGAGCTCTTACCCCAGGTAAAAGTGTGAGCTTGTTGCCATCTATCCATAGTTCTCTGATCCCTGTGAGCTGCTCCAACACCTCAGGCTACAGAGAGACAGAACAGTCACTATACACATCAGAACAACACCAGAGCACACAACACAAACGTCCTAGGAACAGAGAGAGACAGAGACACAGGGAGAGAGAGACATCAGAACAACACCAGAGCACACAACACAAACGTCCTAGGAACAGAGAAAGACAGAGACACAGAGAGAGAGAGACATCAGAACAACACCAGAGCACACAACACAAACGTCCTAGGAACAGAGAGAGACAGAGACACAGGGAGAGAGAGAGTGACAGATATTAAAATGAAATATAGAGTCAGGAAGACACTGACCACATCTGTGAACTCATTACTCCCCAGATCCAAGCGTTCCAGCTGTGTCAGTTTATGCATGCTTCTGTAAACAAGTAAACAAGCACGCACGCACACACACACACACACACACACACACACACACTACATTTGGCATTGACAGTCAACACCAAGTGTTTACCAGATCAGCTGAAGCATTACAGTTACTCTAGTCTAATGTAATGAGCACAAACAGGTTAGGAGTCCATAATAGCACCTATCTCTAGGGTCATGTAAAAGGCATGAGAACACACACACACACACACACACACACACACACACACACACACACACACACACACACACACACACACACACACACACACACACAATCACGGGACAGCCTGCTGGGCCCGGTCACTACACTACGCTTCACCCACTGTTTTAAACGCAGTGATGTGACTTCAGATGGTGGGGGCACCCAGCCAACGAATCAGGTTGGGAGGAAGAGGGGCTCCCAAGACATGGATGACGGCGTCGGCCTGACAGTATCGGCCCGAAATGGGAGCCAAACTCACAGTAAGTTTGTAGAATTAATTATTTTCAAATCGAGCTGTTTATAATTAATTGTAAACCAGTTTATTAACTGAGAAACAGGCAAGCACTCTACATTTAATTTGTTTTAAATTCACCATGTAAATTTTTAAGCCATCAACATCTGTAGCTGCTTCTTGGAAAGTGTAATTACTTCATTTAAGATCCTGCCCACTGGGAATGGAGCAGCAGAGCTTCATTCTCTCTGATGACAGCAGCACAGATCCCACATCTCAGAGCAGATTTTCCACAGAAACGTGAACTGAGCTGCATTTTCTCCCCCCAGCGCTGGCATGAGGGCGACTGTCAGTCCGGCCCTGCCAACCACAACCTGCCCAAGACAGCCCCCGTTTGACGAGTTCTGGCAGAGATCTCCTACACGGGGCCAACTCCGTTATGGCACAGACAGAAGCCGGGTTTCCATGCTCAAGCACTGGCTGTGTGTGTGTGTGTGTGTGATCACACCCATGCCCGGAGCACTGTGTGTTTCTCCTGGTTAAGGCCGTTTTGGTTGCTGGGCGTTTGGGAACCGGCTCTGTCACATGCTGAGATGGTGCACAGGGTGGAGTCAGAGCCTCCAGAGCACTATGTGGGGGTCACCAGAATGTCATGAAGGGGACCAAGCCAACAGGATAACGGCAGCTCACCAGGGTGTCAGGGAGGAGGTGGAGCCTATAAGACAGTGGCTCAAGGAGGGGGTGAAGCCCACAGGCAGCACCTCATGGAGAGAATCATCCAAAACTATGTAAAAGTGTTAATTTCTAAAAGGTATAAAGCATGAGGGATCAGACAGTGAGACACGCAGGTCCTCCACCCGTAGTCCTGCACGTGTCCTTCAGAAGGAGCTCCACAGCATCTCACTGCATTCTGCTCCACTGACAGAGGCATCACAGAGAAGAGGAGGACAGAGACTAGGGGGATAGAGAAGAGGGAAACAGAGGAGGATAGAGAATAGGAGGACAGAGAAGTTAGAGAGAAATAGTGGGAGTGAAATGTGGAAACCAAATGTTCCAAGCCTTTCTCTTCATGGCTCGTTCACCATGTCCATGTCTTCACTGTAATCGTTGGCTTTGGATTACATTAGCTCTGTTACACACACACACACACACACACACACACACACACACACACACACACACACACACACACACACACACACACACACACACACACACACACACACACACACACTTACTTAGGAAGCATCTTCAGCTGGTTCTCTCGGAGCTCGAGAATCTGCAGTTTGGTCAGCCTGAGGAATGCAGGAGAGGGAGAGACCACACACACACACACACACACACACCAGAAATTAAAACTGATGTAATTTCTAAAACATGCATTTTGTGACAAAATTATGATTGGGGGTTAACAGTGCACACTGGCTCTTCCACAGACAGCACAAATCTGCTCACACTGGATATACCAACGAGAATTTCAGCCGTTAATGCACAGTAGACTGAAGGTGTTGGCAGTCTTGTCCAGGATGCTTCCAAATACCCCTCAACCAAACCTACAAACCTACAGCTGACAGCTGAAGTGTCTTGGAAAGCAAGCTACAGCCTCTATTCCATGGGTTAAAGCAAGAAATTTTCATTTGACTGAAATTTTTTCCTGGCAAAAGACAATGCTAGCAATTACTGAAAATCTGGTGTAGTTGGGACATAGCCTCTAGCCTAATTCTACACAATAAACACATTTATAAAATATTTTTATCTAAACAGCCTGTGTAAGGAGAGAAGAGAGAATCTATGACAAAATGCACCACCTGAGCAATAAATGTACATAAATGTTTATATAATGGAGTTATCTGGTGGTCCTCCTCCAGAAAATTATTTAAAGATCAAGTCAAATTTAGTGAATCCTGGTGAGTTTTAGAAGGTATGAAGCTCTCTTGTTTTTAACAGATTCACTATCGCAAAATCATAAGCAGTAAGATTACCTGCTTTAAGTAGGTTACAAAAGAATTTAAAGTCCAAAAATGGCAAATTAAAATCACACCACTGGATAGAGCCTTTAAATACAAACAGAACAACTCCATCCATGTTAAAATTGGTTTAGAAATAAAGTTGACATTTTAAATCGAAGAAAAATGTGCCTTTTTTCTCAGACTGTATTAAAACTAAATGAAGAAAAGTCTGTGATCGGTGGAGAGATTCTTCAATATAAATAACCATAACTTCTATATTTCTCTACAATTCAAAATAAAGTTTTAAATGTAGTCATTTTATAGTATGGACATGACATTGTAATATTCAAAATGAATAAACAAATGAACCTTTATTGATTAATCTTTAAATCAATTAATAAATAAGTCAGGTAATCATTATGGTGAAAAAAAAAATTCTATTAAAAGAGAAAATGCCATAACCTAAAGATTCTGTTAATATAATTAAGACAAAATATGTTAAAAACAGGCATGTAGGCATGATTCATTCATTAATTATTGATATATTAATTACTGTTATTAAAATTACCGGAGACCAGACAAAAAGAAATTGTGCAAATAAAGTTTAAAAGAATTACAAGTATTATGATTATAGTTAGTTTTAATATATAAAATATTTAATTGCAAATTGGAACATACGTACATACTGTACGTAAATAACGTGCTGTACGTTATCCTATCCTAACGCCGTCCTCCTCAGTCCCAAGCCGAGTAACCGTGTATTCTTCTGCCGCATAACCATGTATTCTTCCGCCGCACACACCAAACACCAAGAACCACTTAAATCCAAACAAGGCTTTATACAGTAAATGGGAGACGTGTCGTAACCACAAAAAATCGTAATTCTGAAACCTCTCAGTGGTGACCGAGAACTTTAACCCATGCTCTATTCAAAGTTAACACAAACTTTGTGTGTGTGCAGTCACTTTTTGATATGACATATGCACAATGTCTATGAGTGTTCAGACCAAGAACTGGGACCCTCCCAGAGAGAGAGGAGGTGAGGAATGGCATTGAGTTACCCTTTGATTGATTTACCAATTAATCAATCGAGTAAACAAGAGTGTGTGTATGTATGTGCATGTATGTCTGTCTGTGTGTCTAACCTGCCAAAACTAGCTGGTAGAAATTCTAGGAAAGCATCATTCAAGTAAAGCTGCGTCAAACTGAGTAGCTGTGTGAAGCCTTCTGGAAGCCTGTAGAGAGAACACACACACGCACGGTACATTTCAGAACAATGAGCATGCACAGTGAGATGCCCAGTGCATTAAAACAGTCTAAACATCTCATTCTGCACATGTGAACTAAAGCAGTGACACAGCACTTTGCACTTTTATTCTGCGAGTCCGAGTCTGTGAATCAGGGTCTGTTGGTATGTGGGTCTACAGGTCTGTAGGTCCATCTCCCCAGGGGTTTGTAGCAACATCAGAAGCCTGAGTGGGCCCTTAACCCACCTGGCTGGCCTCATAAAAGCCCCTTTAACCCGGTATGTGCAGGAGAGCAAACAGGACACTTACTTAGAAATGGGGTTCACACTCGCTTCAACAACGGCCAGGACTTTGCAGTTCTTAATATTCTCAGGAAACTCCTGAATACCTGAAATGCACCAAAAACAGGTTGCTATGATGTCATTTCTGTAACACAATACAGTGGAACCTCTGTTAACGACCACAATACGTTCTGAAAAGGTTATCGATATCCGAAATGTTCGCTATCCAAAACAATTTTCCCCATAAGAAATAAAGGAAATACACAGAAAAAATGTGGAGTAGGGTTTACTTAAAAAAAATAGGAAAGTTTTTCCACGTAAAAACAGCAAGTAAATTTACCAAATATATATTTAAGTAATATTTACTCATAATTCTCAATGTATTTAACTACAAATGTTTCAGTAAATGTTACTTTGCAACACATTATGTACACTAATTATACAATTAGATTTTACTACAATGTAGCACCACATTGTCCCATGGCTTTTATTTTTTAGGTAACAGTAGTAGTGTGTTGAAGTTCTTTAATGCTTAACAGCCAAATATTTTGTTTATTACAGTATTAATTTCTGATACAAATCATGCATTAAAATTAGTGCTGTCAATTCCAGGTGCCGCGATTAAAAGTCCTCACCAGGATTTTGCTCAGGCTTCCTGGATTGTGTTGATTCCACTAATTTTACCTGGATTGCTAATTAGAAAATCTAGCAAGCTTGAGCAAAATCCTGGTGAGGACTTTTAATCGCGGCACCTGGAATTGACAGCACTAATTAAAATGCTACATGCAGTGAAATCAATGCATTGCACAAAACATTGTGAAGAAGCTAGAAAAATTGCTCCTTTTATTGCGGCAACATTAACAACTGCTCACAAGCAAAGTGTCAATATCACACGAGAGAAGAACTCTTCACTCTTACAAACACCTATATAAAGCACAACCTCACTCACCACTCTATTCTAGCTACTAGACACGGTAACGCCTAAAAAGAACTCAAGGGGCATTCTGGGTAGATGAATGCCCTGCCCCCTACTAAACAACAATAACATCAGGGCTAGCCTGTGATGCTACAATATATAAAGCTTTAAATATTAAAAAAATATTCACATATTGATATACATAAAAAAAATGACTTCAGCAGCTAAACTACATAACTAAGACGTTAACATGGCGAAACCTTTCCAAAAACACACTTGAATCTAAAGTACTTTCAAATGACTATATCTACACTGTTAATACTTTAATGGTGACCATCCGTATTTCTGAATGTAAATTGCTAATCCTAGTTAGCATAAATTACTTTGCTAATACTTCTGCCAGCCAGGTCAATAACCCGAACTGGAAATAAACTAACATTGCATCAGTTAAGCTAACTGGTTGGTTCGTTAACATGGCAGGCTCAGCTCACATTTAAACATAACATTTATTTAAAAAGTGAAACATGTACGCTAAACGGTACGTTAAATCTCCACTGCACTACGTGTGAAAAATGTTTGACTTCCTGATGTCACTGCGCATGCATGGATCCTGCAAGTGACCTTTTACTTGCTGTTTTCAGTTTTGCTAATTTTAGTCTAAATAGCAAACAATTACAAAAAAACACCAAGTATTGCATATAATTTTACGTGAAATTCTTAAGTAACTTGCCTGTACTAGATGATTCTTTTAGATAGTACTTAAATAAACTTAATTATATTTACAAAGTCAAAAAATATTTTTTGCAGTGTAGAAATAGTTGGATCCTAGCCCCTGGTGACTCGCTAATATATGAAAGTTACAGGCTGTATAGATGTTTTTTTGTGAGAACAGTTATAATACAGTACAAATGGAGATAAATAAACAAAAATATTTTTAAAAGCATTTAGTAAACATAAATATCGTGCAATGATATCAGATACACACATGCCTCGTTCAAACTTGGAAATCATTTCAATTCAATTGTTGGCCACTTCCTATTCACTACACTGCTACTATCACTCTTAATCTTCTTTGAAGCCATGATTGAGGGCTATAATATTAAAATAAAGCACAAAAATCATTAAATAAGAAGTATGCATACAGATAAAGATAAACTACTGACGTTTGATCTGAGATGCTGGTCGATCACGTGTGGGTGACTGCTGTTCGCTATCTGAAATTTAGTTCGCTATATGGTGCAAATTTTTTGTGAAACTTTTGGTCGTTTTGTCAATCGCTATCGGAGGCGTTTGCTAACAGAGGTTCCACTGTACAGCCTTTATGAAGACGCATCCAGATGACACTGCTTCTGCTGAGCTGTGTTTGTAAGGTGCAAGGTGTGTGTGAACTGTGTGCAAATTACTTTTCTGTGTGTGTAAGGTGTGTGGGAATTGCCCTTCTCTGTTTGCAAGTTGTGTGAGGATTACACTTCTGTGAGTTAGCTGTATGTAAGGGGTGTTAGCACCTCCTACAAACACAGGGCTTCCGCTCAAAATTTAAAGTTATGGCAACATCCTGCTGACAGACACTCGCATGCTGTAAATACATGCAGCAAGTAACCACAGGTAATAAATCCCCACACGCACACGCACGGTGGTTAGCATGTTTGCCTCTCAGCACTGGGGTCTTGGGTTCAAGTCCCTATCTGAGTGGAGTTTCCATGTTCTCCCCATGTCTGTGTGCGTTTCCTCCCACAGCCCAAAAACATGGAGGTTAGGCAAGTTAGCAGTCTCTGACAAATTCTCAGAGTGTGTGTGTTTTCATGTTCAATAAACAACAGTTGTCTGTGCATGAATGTGTGTGTGCTTGTATGCTCAGTGGTGGATGGTGCTCTGTCACTAGGGTTTGTCCTCTCTCCCCTTCCTGCACCCCATTCAGTCCCCCAGGGGGCTGTGGATTCTGCTAGAGAGTACACTGTGCACAACTGGTTGCCGCTTCTCGCTGGTGTGTGATTGGTCAAGTAAGACTTGTACCTCTGTTGTAAAGCGACCTTGGGTACCTTGAAAGGCGCTATATAAATCAAATATTCATTCGATATGGGAAAAAAAATCTTATCACGATAACATTTTTCAGTCGATATCAATATATATCATGATATAAATCAAATCACAATTTCCTTTATACTTTAACTGAGAAATACTTTAAAGGATGATAGATAGGACTAAACAGAAATTACATAAAGGACACATGTATAACATTACCAACCATCAAGACGTTTGGGAATATACAGGACTTACATAAAGAACTCATGTTTTATAAATCTACACCAAGATGGACTTTATCCCTCACAACTTTTCCTTTTCTTTTCTGTCTCGCTCTCTAAATTGTTGTTGTCATTGAGACCGGTGTCGGCCAGAGGAGGATGGGTTCCCCCCCTGAGTCTTGGTTTCTCTCAAGGTTTCTTCCTCATGCCCTTAGGGAGGTTTTCTTTGCCACTGTCGACCTTGGCTTGCTCACTGGGGGCTTGGACTCGGACACTTGTAAAGCTGCTTTGTGACAACAACTGTTGTAAAAAACTCTATATAAATAAAATGTGATTGATTGATTGGTCTTTTTTATTTCGGTGACTTATTTGGATGTGTTGGCTATTCCACATAAAGCACATGCCTCTATATTCAACAAGGATTATTTTAATAATATAACCCTTTGTATATTAACCTTTTTAATGGAGGGTTTAATTTTAACTTGAATATCATCTGTAGCATCTTTATGTGCGCGCAAACGAGGGGAGTCAGATTCTGCTGAGGAATTCAGCACAACTGAACTGAATTTCTAAAGCTCTTTAAATGTAGCTAGATAGATAACTAGATGTTTAGACAAAAACTAAGGGTAAAGGTCTTTAAATGTAGATTGCTAGGTAATTAAGCCTGAAAAAGTATATGCCTTAGTTTTCGTCTAAATACATAGCTAGCTACATTTAAAGACCTTTACAAATTCAGTCCCGTTCTATGTAATGAGATACTGTATAATACAACTCTTGTTTCTAGTTAAAAACCTACAGCGTTATTCCCTTCGTCTTACCAGGTTGTTTAGTCTATTTTGTGGAATCGTTCCGAGACATTGCATCATTTTTCTTACCCGTGATAAAACCGCTTATCACTTTATTTCACGTGTAAGCTAAATGCTTTTTAAATGCAGCAAACTAGCTAGGTATTTAGACAGAAACTAAAGCTTAAAATCCCATTTAACACAATGTAGTTTCTATCTAAATATCTAGCTAGTTTAAATAATACAGCTGCTACATCTAAAGAGCTTTACTACTTAAGTCCCATTTAACATAATGAGAAACTGTATAACACAATAGTTGTTTATGCCTGCGTAAAAGCATTTGTACAGAAAAACATCCGTTGTGTTGTGGCTGGATTTGGAGCGTTTCAGAATTTGTTTCAGATATGTAATGCACGCGTCCTCATTTTGAAGAATTTGTTTTGCGTAATTAAATTGTTTTGCGTTCAGCGTGCAGCCTGATAGTGTGCTACGGCATCAGATTGCCTCCGTTGGCGGCCCTACTTAAGGCGGGAAGTGGGAAAAAAACGTTTATTGAATTCTTCTGCCCAAGCTCGTCATAGTCATCGAGGAAATTTATCGTGAAATATCGATATAGCACTAGTACACACACAAGAGAGAGGGAGTGTGTGTATGCAAATGTGAGTCCAGCCCACTACTACTGATCTACTGATGCAGATTTACTGCTGTATCAAGAGGTCTAGGACTCTTAATAATAAGAAATATGTGGAGAACACATAATTCCCATCACTACTTTGTTTATGTATCTGTCTAATCCAAGATTCTGACACAGTTCCAATCTTTAAATCTAGACTTAAGACTCAGCTATTTAATCAAGCCTTCAGTTAATATTCCCCTTGTAAGGTTTGGGGCTCGGGGGCCCCCAAACGTTGGGATTTCTGATAATCTGAGATGTTGATGCTGTCATCCAGCTGTGCCATGGCATCATTCTAGTTGTGCCAATGACTTGACTGGAAAGCAATGCCTCAGTGAGCCCTCATGACTGTGGTCACCTCTGAACCCCTTCCTTTAGATATGCTGCTATAGATTAGCCTGCCGGAACCACATGCTAATCACTGGCACGTGAGCTATGTATGTTTAAATCAATAGTGGTTTAAATTGATGTCCACACACTCAGTCTGTATTGTCTATCTTTTTGCTTGCTTCTAACCCCCCACGTGGAAAGAACACTGAACCATGGCCTGTGAGCTGGTGTTGTGCCTGAACACATCCACTCAGCTCTGTGTTGTGTGTGCTCTAGCTATAGCACAAATAGCTGGAACACCTGCTTATCGCCAAGCGGCAGTACTGGAAGGAAGTGATGTCACAGAGGAGTGAAAGTATGGTGCAGCGGCCTCAGCACAGGCCCAAGCATGTATGCACAACACCCCAGAGAGAGAGAGAGAGAGAGAGAGAGAGAGAGAGAGAGAGAGA
Organism: Brachyhypopomus gauderio; assembly: GCF_052324685.1. Lineage (NCBI taxonomy): Eukaryota > Metazoa > Chordata > Actinopteri > Gymnotiformes > Hypopomidae > Brachyhypopomus > Brachyhypopomus gauderio. Next base: position 7,459,021 of record NC_135220.1, on the reverse strand, counting down.
GAGAGAGAGAGAGAGAGAGAGAGAGAGAGAGAGAGAGAGAGAGAGAGAGAGAGAGAGAGAAGCAGACAGAAACGGAGATGGAGAGAGACACAGAGATCGAGACGTAGAGACGCACACACAAGCGGCGAGATAGTGAAACAGACACATGGAGAAATGGAGACACACAGAAACAGAAAAAGAGAGAGAGACATGGACACATGGAGAAACAGAGACACACAAAAAGAGAGAGACTGACACATGGAGAAAGAGACACACAGAAACAGAGAGAAAGAGAGCATGTCATCATGTCTGAGATACAGGTCTCACCCAAACCTGCTGAGCAGGGTGCCTGTGTGTATGTGTCTGTACGTGTGCGTGTCATTGCAGGAGGAAGTGACTGACGAACTCCAGATCATCATCATCATCATCATCAGGTCAGGATACATGCATAATGTGTGACATGATGGTGTGAGTATACACTGAGGATTTCATCTCTGTGGTGTAGGTGTGTAGGTGCTTGGCGTAGATAGGAGCAGGGCTCAAGGTGTTGCAGGCCTTACTGTTTTTACTGACGTCCAGCTCTCTGAGGTTGACCAGATTAGCGATGGCTGGCGGCAGGACACTCAGGTCGTTGTCTGGAAGACTCAACCGGTGCAGTAACTGACAGTTGAACAGTTGCTGTATGAGATGGAGGGAGACAGAGGGAGATGGACAGAGATGGAGGAAGATGGAAGGAAAGGCAAAAAGAGAAAGACAAAGAAAGAAAATGGCCAGCAAGAAAGCCAGAAGACAAGAAAAGATTAAAATCAAAATAATGCTCGAGTTAAGGCATTATTACACCATACATCATGTAAATTACCCACTAGGTCATAAGGCTAACCAAGCCGGTATTAGGATGGATAACATCAAGGCAAAATGAGGTTTAGAGACGGATCAGGAGTTAAAGGGCCTGTGTGAGGAGCCGTAAACCAATAGAGTCTCATTACTGTGGACAGGAACTCGCTATCACAAACAGGCATCTGTCACAGTGGAAGGACATAAAGTGGATTCTCTTGAGATGCTGTCTATTAATATAAATAATCCGGCTACAAATAAGAACACATTCTCACTATGTTTACAGACCGCCAGGGCCCTACTCAGACTTTCTAAACGATTTTAGTGATTTTGCAGCATGTTTACTGGTATGCAGTGACAAAATAATAATTGTAGGAGATTTTAACATACATTTTGATAAAGCAGAGAATCCGCAGAAAAGGGCATTTACTTCAATACTGTATCCGCATTACACAAAATGTAACGGGACCTGCTCATAATTGCAATCATACCCTAGATAAAATGTATCGCTGGGTATCGATGTAGATAACAAACATAATATGTGCTCGTGCAAACCACAGCAATCTCCAACCAGGATCAGGTGTCATTCGAGCTACATCATAGCCTGAATACCCGCTCGTCTCCTTAGCATTGTATAAAATGCTCGATAAATTATTCAACCGCAACACAGTTTATTGAAACCCTCCCAGACTATTACTTCAACCTACTCACCATCGGATCCAAAGGAGTTAGTCTAAGCGACTGCTTAGAGAAAACCTGCAGATCAGCTCTAGATATAGTAACTCCACTAAAATATAAAAAGTTCAGATTTTTTTTTCCATGGTACACAGACAAAACTCGAAACTTAAAACAAACAGCATGTAATTAGAGCGGAAATGGCGATCGACTAAGCTGGAAGTATTCCACTGTGCCAGGAAGGATAGCATTATTGAGTACAAAGGGGTTCACTAAAGCACGCTCAGCTTACGTAGCCTCACTGAGAATAATAAAAACCAAAATACTAGATTCCTTTTAAATACAATTTCTAATATAGCTCAGGTGCTGAACCTCAGATTCCAGGAAACCTAACTACTAATGTCTTTATGGATTTCTTTGATAAAAAAAATAGGCTGAATTGGCTCCCAGTTAAATTCTGTATTGATTTTAAAATTCTTCTATTAACCTATAAAGCACTGCATGGGCTTGCTCCTGATTACCTCCAAGAAATTATCTCCAATTATGAACCCCCACAACTACTAATATGACAAGATGCTGGCCTCTTATTAGTTCCAACAATTAATTAGGTAACAGCAGGAGGAAGAGCCTTTTCTTACAAGGCCCCCCAACTACAGAATAACCTTCCAGAATGTGTCCAGGACTCTGACTCGGAGTCTCAATCTTTAGGTCTTGGTTGAAAACTTATTTAGTTTAGCGTTTGGTAATTAATGTGCCCCTTATATAAAGGTACAGATCCAGGGGTTCATGGGCAAAGGGTTTTATGGTCAACTGGGGCACTGGTACCGTCATTGTGTCACTGCACGTGGTCACTCAAGTTTGTTGACGGTGTAGTGGATAGATGTCAATGTCTCAGGATGCTCCCAAGTCTGTGTTACCTTCTGGTTCAGCCCTTTCAGCTAGGCTATAATAATTCAATGCCGGAGTTGCTGCCACACTCCAGAAATGTTTAAATTTCCTCTGTCCCACATACAATCCCATACAGAGCAAATTGTCCCTCTTTTCTCTTTACAAATGGCTGCACTCCTATCGGAGAAATAACGAGATGAGGAGAGATGAGCTTGAGATTCTGCCTAACCAGCTGTGGATGAAGGATCAACACACTGCCCTGACGCCTCTCACCACCCCAAATTCTCCCCTTTTATGGCTGTATATCCACGACTCTGGACTACTATTAGACCATCAAGAAGTCTAGGACTCTTAAGAATAAGAAATACGTAAAGAACACAATTCCCATCACTACTTTGTTTATGTATCTGTCTAATCCGAGATTCTGACACAGTTCCAATCTTTAAATCTAGACTTAGACTCAGCTATTTAATCAAGCCTTCAGTTAATATTCCCCTTGTAAGGTTTGGGGCTCTGGGGCCTCCAGACGTTGAGATTTCTGGTAATCTGAGATGTTGATGCTGTCATCCAGCCATGTTATGGCATCACTCTAGTTGTGACAATGACTTGACTGGAAAGCAATGTCTCAGTGAGCCCTCATGATTGTGGTCACCTCAGAACCCCTCCCTTTAGTTATGCTGCTATAGATTAGCCTGCCGGAACCACATGCTAATCACTGGCACGTGAGCTATGTATGTTTAAATCAATGGTGGTTTAAATTGATGTCCACACACTCAGTCTGTATTGTCTATCTTTTTGCATGCTTCTACCCAAGACGATTACATGCAAGCACCTACAAACACCTGGGAGATGGTAAGGCTTGACGTTGGATGTAATGCCGCAAGAGGACGTGCTGATGCTAGCTCCTACCTGAGGCTCACCATCTGCACCGAAGGAACTGTGACTACTTGGCCGGGGAACAAGAACCTTAACTCTAGCTGTAGAACCACGGACTTGTGCTAATGGGTGCCCAATGGAGGATGGGTTCCCTTTTGAGTCTTGGTCCTCCCGAGGTTTCTTCCTAATCCCCACCATCATAGGGAGTTTTTCCTTGCCACTGTCGCCTTTGGCTTGCCCATTAGGGATCTGGACCCATACGATTGTAAAGCTGCTTTGTGACAACATGTGTTGTAAAAAGCACTATATAAATAAATTTGACTTTGACTTAATTATTGTTGTCTTGGTTCCTCTCAAGGTTTCTTCCTCATGCTCTTAGGGAGTTTTTCCTTGCCACTGTCGCAAATGTTACATTGTGTGAGATCAGTGTGACCAGTACACAGCAACACGGCCTGAATGGAGGGCAGTGACATAGTGCTCCATGTACACAGTCTCACAGTGTAGTTTGTGACCAGTACCAGTACTGAAATCCAGGGAACTTTGCTGGTACTTATTCCAGGGAACAGTACTGGTTCAAATGGTACTCAACCCCAATCTATATGCACACACTCAGACACCAAAACAATTTGGAATCTCCAATTACTGCCATTAGAGGATCTGTGGCCTAAAGTGTAATGAAAACAGCTCTGATCTCTCATGGCTTTCACAAGTCACATCATTTCAGTCTACAACTTCACAGCAGACAACAGATTGTTCTAATGAGCTTTAGTGTGTGAAGTCATGAGCTAAACAGGAGTCTGATATAGGGCTGGGCGATATGGGAAAAAAATCTTATCATGATAGTTTTTTTTTCATATCGGTCAATATTGATATACATCACGATATAAATCAAATCACTACTTCCTTTATGAAATGAACACAACTATAACACAACTCTTGTTTCTGGCTAAAACCTGCAGAATGTTATTCACAACAGTTGTTATACAGTGTAAAGGTTGTGATATTGTCTTCAGACATAGATCATAGCCACCAGGGTTCATAAACAGCATTATAAATTTGTTCAGTCCGCAGTGTGTTAACAGAATATCAAGACGCTACAGATTGACTCGCAGAGTTAAGGGTGAGGAACACTGTGATTCGCAGGGTTAAGGGTGGTGAGCAAGCAGGAAAGGCCCAGCTGGACACATACTTTTGGCAGTTCCTCAATCTGGTTGGCATCCAGGTAGAGCTCCTCCAGGGTCTTCTCAAAGCTGAAGACTTCCTTGGGCACCTGCTCCAGGCTGCAGTGGGAGTAGTCCAAGGAGGTGACGGTCTCCTCCTCCCCACGCAGACATCGGCACGGCACCAGCCGCACCAGTAGACTTCGCTTAGAGCTCATCCTCTCACACACACACACACACACACGCACGCACGCACGCACACACACACATGCACACACACGCACAACTCCTCAAGCCCTGGATGAGAGAAAAGAAGTGAGAAGGGGTTGAGTGTATGTGTGCATCAATAACTATTGCTATAGCTCAGAATGACCTCTCTGTAAACCTGTCTGTAAACATGTCTGTATTACAAAGTGCTGTACAACTAAAATATAATGCTGTTTTCTGACACATGACAATAAACCAGACTTGATCATAATGTATCAGTTCTGACAATACTTAGAAGACAGAGAGGCTGTAATATTCATTTTTCACAATGATGATCCACACACCCTTTAACCTTGAACTTTGTTATCCATAATACTTTAGGCAGGCACACTCATGAGACATAATCACAAGCCAGCCAATCAGAGGAAATTGGCAGGACTCCAAGGTTTCATGCACACGCACATGCATACACGCACACGCAGGGCAGCAGGATAAGTGGCATTGCACTTATCTGGGTGGAGACGGGACAGGACAGGAAACTGGGACAGTTGCGCAGTAGGTACTAGCCACAGATGAGGTTGAGACGGTCATCATCAGAGAGACCGGTAAACAGAGAGACTGGTACGCCAGCCCCCACACTCAAACACGCAGTCAAGACCGCACTGCAAAAAGGAGCTGAAGGAAAAGGAGCTGAAGACTTCAGCTTCAGAAGAGGTCAGGGCTGGCTAAACATAGTCAGCACAAAGCAGAAGAGCCACGGTTCTCCCTTGGTAAAACGGGACTTCAAACGCCGGTTAAACAACATTACAGACTGAACGACTGATCAGGGTTTTGATTTACTGGGCATTTACCAGACCGCTGAGGTAAAATCCCAACTCCACATGTCTCAAAATGACAGCATGGGTTAATGGAGACATGGAGGCTGCAGCAGCACAAAGTCCTCTCCCACCTGGAGGTGCAGGAGGGCACGAGAGGAGAACTCAGCAGGACCACCGGAGAAGTGTGGGACTGAAACCTTCCTGAAGAAGGTGGTGCCACTGCAGCATGGGCCGGCAGTATGACCCAGAGCGGAAGCGGACAGCCATGGTGAGGCATAACGTAGCTCACACACATACAGGGCATCTTTCTGCTCCCCAATCAGCTCACTGGTAACAAAGGCAGAGTGAGTGCGTGAGTAAGTGAGGAAAAGGAGTGAGTGAGTGAGGAAAAGGAGTGAGTGAGTGACTGAGTGGCTCGCTCACTCCTTTTCCTCACTCACTCACTCCTTTTCCTCACTCACTCACTCCTTTTCCTCACTCACTCACTCCTTTTCCTCACTCACTCACTTTCCTCACTCACTCACTCACTCACTTTCCTCACTCCCTCACTCACTCACTTTCCTCACTCCCTCACTCACTCACTTTCCTCACTCCCTCACTCCCTCACTCACTTTCCTCACTCACTCACTCCTTTTCCTCACTCACTCACTCCTTTTCCTCACTCACTCACTCCTTTTCCTCACTCACTCACTCCTTTTCCTCACTCACTCACTCCTTTTCCTCACTCACTCACTCACTTTCCTCACTCACTCACTCACTTTCCTCACTCACTCACTTTCCTCACTCACTCACTTTCCTCACTCACTCACTCACTTTCCTCACTCACTCACTCTCTTTCCTCACTCACTCTCTTTCCTCACTCACTCACTCAGCTCCTTTTCCTCACTCACTCACTCAGCTCCTTTTCCTCACTCGCTCACTCAACTCCTTTTCCTCACTCACTCACTCAACTCCTTTTCCTCACTCACTCTTACTCAGTATCGTTACACAGAAACATAAAACTGCCTTCCACAGGCTGTGTAGGACAAACGTCTGCCCTACTGCATTGCTCCACTAAAGAAATTCAACTCTCGCAAAATGTACGGGAGTGTGCCATCACAAACGCAGACAATGGTTTACAGACAGAGACACTCAAAGACGCATGCACGCACGCACACACACAGACATGCGCACGCATGCACACATAGATCCACACAGACGCACACACACAGATGCGCACGCAACACACAAATGCATGCACATGCACACCTACGCGGACACACATGTCCTCGATGAGATCTCTACCAGCGGAGTGATTCCCCTCTGTGCATCCACAAATCTATTCCCACCACACAGTCTGTAATGCCCTTGGGGTGCTGCCATAGCTATAGAGCCAGAAGGCCTGGCTGTCAGAACAGAGGGGTGCAAACCCTGCCACCACTCACTGTTTGAGTGCCACCAGTTACTGCGGGAAGCTGCACATGAGGTCATACGTGTGTGTGGGATAAAAGGCTGATCACCCGGACCACGCTGAAATACGCCGGATCACAAAGGACCAGACTGGACCACACAGGACCACACAGTGTCCTGCTCTTACAAGAGGAAATGAGTACTGCAACGTTGCTCTTCAACATCTGGTGCCCTCAGAGGTCCTCAACCGCACATCAGTCCACACACACACACGTGCACAAAACCTTTATGTTCCATGACATCTTCTCATTTCCCGTGAGAAGACAGCAAGACAGAGACAGGGAGACAGCTAGAGCAGATTCTCTCACATCTCTTGCCTTCACGTGGGCCTGAGACGTCCAACCACACACGAGCTGGTCAAGTCAAGCGCAGGGCCACTGTTATTTAAAGACCATTGCAGGTCAATCTCCGCCACAAAGCGAGATATTAGCACAAAAACCCCCCAGCCACGCGCCCATTTGATTCACACTGTCAGGGGAGCGAGAGGGACACATCAAGTGGAGAATTATGCCAAGCTGAATTATGCCACACAGCGCCACCACACCCTGGTGGTAGGGGACTGACACACAAATAACCAGCTCCTCCTACACGTTTCACAAGTACTCGTGTTCCCATGGCAGGGTCCAGGGCCTCCAAGAACGGATTCAATGGCTCCCTTCTGGTACGGGAGCAGTAAAGAACATGTGATCACTGAGTTCTTATCAGGCTGGTGAGCTCATGTACATGCCCAAGCTGTAAAGAACACCATGTATCTGCGCGCGCGTGTGTGTGTGTGTGTGTGTGTGTGTGTCCCAAGCCATGAGGTCAAAGACCGAGGGAGTGTGTGGTGTTAAGAAGAAGGTTAGGTGTGTGTTACTCTTATCAGTGAGCAGGAGATGAAGTATCTTCTCCACCTCCGGCACACCCTGAAGGTGTCAGAGGATCCCTCAATAATTCAGGGAGATTATGAGAGAGACAGAGAGAGAGCGAGAGTGATATCAGGCAGAAGAAGCAGCTCATGACTGGACATCAGTTTCTTACGTAATTAATTTAATTTAAAAATTGTCTTGAAGTTCAATTATGTTTCTCTGCACACTATACAAGTGTCAGTCGAGCAGCCTCCCTTTAAGGGAGTCCGGTCCCTGGGGACTCGAGACACTCCAGGTTTCTGTTCCGCTACAGGTCATCTTGAAGCACTGAAGAAGTGCTCCTGAATACAACCTGAACAGAACAAAAAACTGGGTCAGCTGGGTGCCCTCGAGGATCGGACAGAATACTTAGGCTGTTAAAGGTCTTCAGAACATTTCTCCATCGTGCCAATTTTAACATTAAATCGAGCCAAAACGTCTGCACTCGTGAAAGGATGGCACACTGTGTAAGAGGGTGGAGGTACCTCCCGGCTAAAGGGGGAGAACATAGGGCAGGGGTGAAGGGGATGGAGTTAGGCCTTGGGTGAGGGGGTGGAGCTACACCTGAAGTAGGGCGAGGTACATCTACGGGTATCGGTGAAGAAGGCAGAGGAACCTGCTTCTCTGGTTTTGGTTCTCACCATTCACCTGCGAGCGAGCTCCGTCATCCTGAGGGACTGAAAACAAAGCATGCCATTGTCCTTCTGCCACTGCTCGCGGGGGGGGGGGGGGGGGGGGCTCCGCCACACACCACAGCTAACAACACTAACTCATGTTTCAATTCCAACACCACTAACCCCGCTAATGCACGCTTCACTGCAAACACCACTAACACTCCTAACTTATGCTTCACAGCAAACACCACTAATTTGTGTGTCACTGTAAACACTGCTAACTCGTGCTTCAATGCTAACCCCCATAACACCACTGACATGTTTCACAAGTTTCACTGCTAACACAAAAGGCAGAAATAACTTCAGAAAACACGCAGTGAAAACACTGAAGCTGAACAAGACAACAGCAGAACAGCAGACTGTGTCTTCAAATGAGTCGTGTCTGAAGCTCCAGCACACCATGGATTTGTGAGGAACACTTAGTCTCTGCATTTCAGTACTGTAGACTAGGGATGTCCCGATCCAGCTTTTTGAACTTCCGATCCAATACCAATATTTATTTGCACTTCCGATCAGATACCGATATCAGCCAATACGATACCGGCCTATCTGAGTATGTATTAAAGTTTAAAATTATTTAGCCAACTTACTTTGTTGTCATACTCGTGCTGAAAAGCGTTTTACTCTTGATAACAAGAAGCCAGCTGAATTAGGTGTGTTTGAATAATACACAATGGTTGGTAAGGAGAAACTGACTTGTTTATTTAGCAATTAATAAACTCAAAATAGACAAAATAATAAATAACAAACAGAAATGGCATCAGTAAACCAAGGCTTAAAAAGCCATAAGTGCAAATAATATTGTAAATTGTATTTTTAAAAGTGGCAGTTTGTCACGGTTCGCAAACGTTTCTGCCAGTGTTAGTTGGATAGGACCTTTCTTTTTGTCTTTGGTTTTCTTCATGTTGTTTATGGTGGTATTTCGCTAAATGCTTGATTAGATTGGATGTATTAAAAGTTCTTACAGGTTTACCACCATGCTTGACTTTACTGTGGCATATGTTGCACTCTACCTCTTCGTCTTTGTCGTCCTTTAAGGTAGAATAATCCCACACATGACATTTTTACCGATAACTTCAAATTTATTTACATGACCGCCGCTGAGCTAAATTGGGGAGATGCTATGCTCGTGTACTGGAAAATGTGGACCGGATTTTACGCTCACTAAAAACTGGAATGGATTATCTAAATGGGTGCGTTGGAAAACCCGGAAAAAAAATTCGGGAGTCTGGATCGGCATTTTCTCGTGCCTGCCGATACGATACCCATACACATTTTTTTA